>NC_061115.1:150317567-150344367 GCF_002878395.1 Capsicum annuum | reverse complement strand
TCTATACGGAGGAATAGATATTGGATGAGTGTTTGAAATCAAATCAATACCAAACTCTATTTTCCTATCTAATGGAACACCAGGAAGATCATCCTGAAACACCTCTGGAAACTCATTAACCACAGGGATCGAAGACAAAGAAGGACCTTCTGGGTTATAATCTTTAACTCGAGCCAAGTAATAAAGACAACCCTTGGAGATTAACCTCTGAGCTCTAAGATAAGAAATAAACCTCCCCTTAGTAGCTAAGGAATTACCTTCCTATTCTATAATTGGTTCACTGGGGAACATAATGATAAATCAATGAGTTCGACAATCTACAGACACATAACAAAAATACAACCAATCCATACCCAAAATTATATCAAAATATACCATATCCAACTCAAACAGATCCACCAAGGTTGGCTTGCTACCAACAGATACCACATACCCTCTTTAGACTCTCCTAGAAAAACATGAGTCACCTAATAGGGTAGAAATATAAAAAGGATCCGAGATAACTTTTAGATTGAAACCAAAAGACACAGCCATAATAGAGTCACATAAAAAAGAGTGGAACCCGGATCAAGCTAAAAATATACATCACGAGAGAAAAACTTTAACATACTAGTAAAAATATCAAGTGATACCTCAAATTCCTATCAGGACGCTTAAGCATACAATATGTTTTGACCAACACTAGAACGAGGAGCAGTAACAGAAGCAGATGCCACCCCATCAGGTGAAAAAAAAATAAAGCCATAGGAATCTTATTCGCCCCTATAGCAACCTTATTAACTGGACAATCCCTGAGCTGATAGCTTACCTATCCATACTTAAAGCATTTGTCCCTTCCTTTCTCACAATAACCCTGATGAGGACGACCACAGAATCAATAAAGAGGACACAAAGAAACTGACTGACCTCCGCTCGCCTGATATTGGGTAACTTTACCTGAGAATTATCACCACCTTAATGATGTCTGTCTTCCGACTGGTAAGGAGAACTACCAGAAAAGGAGCCTGAACTCCCCCACTTCTTTTTCTACCACTGGTCACTATTTCTAGCACCTTGAGACTGATTACTTCCCTGGTCAGAAAACCTGCTCCCATTTCCCTGGCTATCCCTAAACTTCTCATGCTTTCTCTTCTAATCCTCAACTTGCTACATATGAACAATCAACCTTGGGATGGCCATATCAATAATCAGCAAGGTAGTGTTTCTTTCCAGAATTAAATCTCTATTCAACCAAGAAGAAAACTTCCTCATTCTCTACCTTATATCAACCACCAAATCAAGTGCATACCTAGATAGCTGATGAAACTTCAAAGCATATTCATTTACTGATATTCTCCCTGGCCTGAGATTTATAAAATCCTCCATCTTAGCTTCTCTCTACTCTTAGGGAAATAAATATTCTAAGAAGCCATTAGAAAATGCCTCCCACAACCCTTTCTCTCCCATATCACCTCTATTCCTGTTTTTCTCCTCATACCACTAATAAGAAAGATCCTTGAGCTGATAAGCTATAAAGTTAACCCCCTCTACATTAGTATTCTACATCACCCAAAAGATCTTTTCTATCTCATCTACGAACCTTATGGATCCTCCTTCACCTTCACTCCTATAAAAGTTTGAGGACTCATCTTCATAAATTGACCAAGTCTTGTGGCCTCAGCAGATAAAGCACCAGCTACATCCCACTCAGCCTGAGCAGCAACTAATTGGGCAATAATATGGATAGACTAATAAAATTCTGCATTCTTCACGTTGCCCTGAGGGACCTGAGGAGAACTAGATAGAATAGGAGAAACTCCAGCACAATCAGGAATAGGACCATAAGATCAAAGATGTACTCCATACATAGGACGTACCCCCTCAGTATTATCCCCAAATAGGATAGAAGAATTTCTTTATGTTCCAAATCTAGGAGGCATAATCTAAAAGACAAACAAACAAAGATTAGAGAGGATTCCAGGATTGAGCACTAAATCTTGAAGATAGAATACCAAGAGAGTGAAACATTCCTAAATGTCTTATAATGTCTCTCTTATGAGTGTGGTGTGCTTCACACTCCTAAAAGAGAATCTACTTAACATGGCTTTGAGGACTTCCCAGTTGACCATGAACCTAGGATCTGATACTAACTTAATACGACCCACCCTAAGCCTTATCGTAATAGGCATCCCAAGTATAACCTACATCAAGGACCTCTCCTTTTAACCAACCCAATAACATATATTCAGCCTTAGGTGGGATGAATTTTGAACATATAACAAGATAGCATTATTGTTCCCATTATGACTCTAGGATAGGGCCACAATCATGATCAACCCAACCGAGTCCAACCGTACCACACCAATTTCCCAACCATACTAAACCAAATCATAGGCCCTAAACAAGGCCATAACCAAAGAGAATACGAAACATAATATGATTATTCCCAAAATTTAATATGATAGAATAATAAGTAATTGCTAATAATGATATCAATCTTCTAGCTTATTCCAATACCAAGGCCAAAACCAATATCAATCCTGCCAATACTAGCTCTCAAGAAGTACCACAAAACCTCTATCTAAAAGAGTAAATAAATCCTATTAGGACATGCCCCCAACCATGGCCAAAACTAATATAAAAAATAAAGGAAAAGTGTCTAAAGAAATCCATAACATAAAATAATGCCTTTTGAAAGGATGGAAGATCAACACTTCAGTCCAAATACTGATACTGAATCTGCATGCTAAACAGGAGGAGTAAAATGGTTGGTTCCTACATAGCATGGGTATACATCCTCCCATAGATGGGTTAGCGAATGACCACTAGCATGAAACTCAGGATAAGGATAAAATAATGTTAGTTAAAAAACCAAGTAAAATCATCCATAATGCATACAAACATACATATACATAAGTGGTGGGGAAGGGAATCAGGTTTAGCATATATTGAAAACCTTTACTTGGGTTTGTAGCTTTGTCATCCTAACCACCCATAGGGCATATGGGTTCAGCTCCTCATGTTGAAAGGGTCCAGTGCATGTAGCTGCACAACTAAGAAATATCCCATCGGATGACTAGTATATCCCCCATTATAAAATATGACACATGCATATGGTCATCAAGACCCCTCATATCGGTAAATATGATTTTCTGATTTTGGTCCCCCCGGGATCATCGCCTTCTATAGCTTTAGCTATACACCCCTTCATTAATGCCTAATTAAAACCAGTTTCCAATTAACTAAACCATTATCAATTTATTAACCATGGACAATATCTGTGGTATTGTCATACCACCCCTTACTTAGAAGTAATATCCATAGCCAAACCATTTAGGTTAAGGGAACCTTAGGTGCCCTTCTAATTATTATATTAATCCACTTGGGAGACTTCTATGTTCTCCACAAGCATAAACATTTAGCCTTTAGCCTTTTCATCCCATTTAAACCATGTATAAATTCTTAATTGAGTTTTAAACATACAAGAGTTCCATTAAAAGAAGTCAATACAATGAACATATATTTATAAACATTTTATCAAACACCTTGGGGGTATAATATTACCTAAACCAATTCCAAATACCATTACACCATTACGATGTAATCTAATTGTCCAAAACCACCATTAATGCATATAAAAGCACTATTAAAACCATAGGAAACCATAACCAAGCATTCAATATCAAAACCCCCAAATAATAGTGGAAAACCACATTCATGAAATAGTAAAATCATGAAATAAATTGTATAAACCATGCCTTTAGTTGAAATTACAATAAGGGAAGAGAATCATGCCTTGCTCCAATGAATTGATGGAAATAAATCACCAACACAAGCCCAAAAACAATTTGTTTGTTGAAACCCTAGATCTCTTGCCCTAAAAGCTCTTGAGAAAATTATAGAGTTTTTTGGAATAGTTTCTAAGTGTTAATGAAAAGAATAATAGGGTAAATAGACTTGAAAGTGCATTAGAAGTCATGGGTCCTAATTAGGGTAAGTGAGAAAATTTCTAGAATACTCTCACTTAAATCTCATAAAAACTCATCGCAGGGATACGATTGACCCATACGAGTCATACCCGTCTATAAAATTGGTACCTACCACTCATATCAAGCCTCAACCATTGGTTCAAAAACTATCCAATTACGACTCATCCAACCAAGTCGTAACCACAACATACGATCCATACCCATTGATGTTCTGACTTTTGATGGAAAATTTTACATTTTTTCAAGGGATAACTATATGTTTTCAAGAAACTAATGCTGTATTTAATACTGAATTTTAGTGTTTTCAGGTCAAAGAGTTAGTTGAAGAAGAAACTTGGAAAAGTAGCAAAAAAAGATCACTGATAGGAGAACTGGAGGACCGTTAATCATGCAATGGACTGTCAGGGTAACCGCTAAAGTCAAACTGAAAGGAATAACTGAGTGAGTCCTATGATAGTCCAAGTGTTGAACTATCGGATCCTCGACAGACCGCTAACTTGGCCGTCAGGCTGACATAGAACTTGAAATTCTAGCGGACCAAGCGATGGCCCATGCAATGGACCTCCAGGCCAGCAATGATCCGATAACATGACCATAAAACCTTAACTAAAATAGGGCACTTTGGGACCATCAGCGATGGTCAATGCGATGGATCATCAGGCTTCTGATGGGCACCGTCATCTTGGACATGGGTTTTCTAATTTTAAATTTTAAATCCTTTATACCTGGAAACATATAAATACCCAGTTTAGGTTTTATTTAGATAACTAATATCATATTTTCCAGCTAGAAAACTTATTGTACGTATTATTCTCTGTAATTCAAGCTAGAATTGTGGATCTAGTTATCTTTATTCTGATGCTCATTGAAGATCGAAGAACAATTATTGTAACCTTTATGAGTAATTCTTTGAATCCATTTATGAAGAACACAATAATTTCCTCTTCTTCTTTTCTTAAAATGTGTGGCTAAATTCCCATAACTAGGGGTATGAGAGCCTTGATGGGAATAACTGATTGGGGTTGTGAGAATGCTTAATTTCCATATGTAATTAAGACTATATAAACCCTTCTTCAATTTAATGACTCTTCTTAGTTGCAAACTTAAAGGGTGAGCCCAAGAAATTGCTTGTCTGAGAAAAAAAAGTATATGTTGGGAAAAGAAGGAGTTTACATGAAGTCTAAAGGCCTTAACCTTTGGGTTATGAGTTGATGCCTTAATAAGGATTAACTCACATGAGAGATTAATTGATTAAATTGATGTATTCTTTAAGTTTGGAAGAATTAAAGGGTAGATTACCCATTTAGATTGAAAAACAAAAGGGTAAACTTTAGAATTCAATATCTCTTACAATTGAAGTTGTAAATTGGGAATTTAAGAGAATTCAAAACCCCATTTGTTTGAACATCTTTGTGATCATAACTCTAATTTTTTTTATATCATTAAATTGGTACTTGCAATAAAATTCACTAGCTGAAATGCTACTTGTTACAGCCATTTAAACACTATTATAAGTTCAAAACCCCCTCACTCAAGAACCTTCGATCAATATTCTGTTAACAAACATAACACTTAGTTTTCATAGTATTCCCTATGGGATTTTTCCCTAACCTAGTTGGGTTCTATATTTAAAAGTAATCGCTTACACTTTCTAATGAGAGTTGTAATATGAAATAGCATAAGTATTCTATGCCATTTCACCCATAGACTAGTGGGCAAGTGGAAGTTTCAAATCGAGAGAAAAAACAATTTTTGCTAAAATAGTGAAAACGAGCAAAAAAGATTTGTCTCGAAAGCTCAATGATGCCTTGTGGTCATATCGAACTACTTTAAATACAAATATTGGGATTTTACCATATCAGCTAGTCTATGGTAAAGCATGTCACCTTTTGATCGAACTAGAGAACAAGGCTTTGTGGGCTCTTAAGAGACTAAACATGAACTAGAAAGACGTTGTTGAGTTAAGGTTTGGGAAATTAAGTGAGATGGATGAATTCCATCTTGGAGCTTACGAAAGAGTCAATCTGTATAAATAAAGAATAAAGAATTTCCATGATCGAAGAATAGAAAAGAGAGCTTTTCAATCTGGTCATTGGGTGTTATTGTTCAACTTGTGACTTCGGCTCTTTCCAGGAAAATTAAAATCAAGATGGTCTGGACCGTTCATGGTATGTCAAGTGTTTCCATCAGGTTTGGTAGAACTTGAAGGTAAAGATGGAAGTCTGTTCAAAGTTAATGGGAAAAGGGTCAAGTCCTATATTGGTCCAACCGATGATGCAAAGCTTTGTTCACCTTGTATCTCAATGAAGTATGAGTAGTCGAGATAACCAAGTCATGCCACCACTATAAATAAGGCACTAGTGGGAGGCAACCCACAAAGTTTGTTGTAATACTAGTTAGAGTTTATTTGTTGTTATTGTATAATTTATTGTTTTTGTGAAGCGTACAAGACTGAGAATGCAGAAAGAAATGAGTCTGTACGGTTAATAAAGGGCGAAAGAAAGTCTGATAGACCGTCAAGGACCCGATGGAACGCCACTGGAATCGTCAATGCCATGGTAAAAAAATGGTCATTTTTTACAAGGCTTGATGGTCATGTCTGTGGGCCGTCGCTTCTCCAATGGACCTTCACTTCAACCGTCAAGATGAAGATGAAATTTAAGGATACTGGAATAGACTGACGGACATGTTGGCGGACTATCACATCTTTGATGGATCATCAGATCAACCATCGCAGTAAGGCATGATTTACATGTTTCTGGTAAGCCATGATGGTTAACTTGGTAGACCTTCAAACACTCGATGGGCCATCAGTTTAACCCTCATCAGACGGGTTGGGTTGGGTTAATCTTAAGGCTTGTTTAAATCCCTATATCTGACCCAAATATTTTTAAATAGATAACAAGAAGCGGTTGCATACGTTGGTTTCTATTCAAATCCTAAAACTGTTTAACTTCCTCTGCATGAAAATTATTTGAGAGCAGTTATCTCCTCTTAGGACTCCCCCTCTTCCTTTACTTCCCTATTTAAACAATATCATCCTTTTATTCCTCTCATCACAACATAAGTTAACAATTTCTAAAAAAGGCTCTGAGTTTTCTTTTGTTCTAAATTTGCAAGTTAAAGTAGTGAAGTACAACACCATCAAGGTATGATCACAACCGTATTTTTATTTTCTTCTTTGAATTGCTAATTATGGAGTAAGTAAGCTGTTGGTTTCTAAAGAAAATTCCCTCTTGTTTTTGCTTTGTTCTAATTATAATTTCAAAGTCGAACCCTGGTGTGTATTATTTTTGTTGAAGTCTAAGTAACCCACGTACTAAAAGTGAGAAAAGTTTTGATTAAATACTATGTTTTCACCACTATCGTGTTAAGAAGTGAAAATTGCACACCAAGTGTTTGAGAAAATGTCAAAGTGAAGTGTGAAATTAAAAAATAATGTTGACGGTCACCTTGGCAGTTCGTCAAACCTGCGATGGACTGTCAGGTAATTCATCGCAAAGATACCAAGAATGATTATCACTAGATAAGATGTGACAAAAAACTTGATGGACCATCAATAACCCGACGGACCGCCAGGTCGACCATCGCAAGGCTGTCTTAAAAGAAGCATACTGGTTAAGGCTTGATGGTGAGTCCGATTGACCATCAAAGTCTCGACAGACTATCAAACCTTCCATCATACACTTTTTCACTATTTTGGACTGGTTTTAAATTGTAAATTGATTTCGTGTTTCTTTCTCAGGCAATATGGCATGAAAGTTACCCCTAACCAGAGGCAGTAGTAGAGCACAAAGGGGAAGAGGTGAAGCTGCTAGGAGTGATGAAGAACCTACCTTCAATATTAGACAACAATATAGGGAACTCTAACTCTAAACACTCTCCTAGTCTAAGGAGGAGAGTGAGAGAAACACTAGTAACATCAGTTCGAGCCCAGACGAGGAAGGGGTTAACACATCTAACCCCAACCCCATTGAGATAGAAACTAGCCCTGTTGAGACTGAAACTGAGGATATTAATATGGTTGGGATCAAAGACGCTCAAATGAGGGAGGCACTAAGGTGGTAAATTGAAGGATCAAAGAATAAGTTCCTTAATGGACTGGAACCGACGGCAAGCAGGCCAATCAAGAGGCCAATCTCTGAAGAGTAGAATGAGTTGCATGAATATCCAGAACTGGAACAATAATTCAATGAGTATGAGTTAGCCTGGATGAGCAAGCCTCTCGGTTCATATCAACCAAATCTGGTAAGGGAGTTCTTCGTCAATTATTTGTCACTGATAGAGAAAGATTTTCCCAAGGGTACAAAGATTTTATACTTGCCTAATAGAGTATCAGTTCTGATGAGAGGATTTAACATTGACATATCATCTCAAACAATCAACAGGATATTGTTGGGGGCCGACTATGAAGTACCGGCTGTAGTTCCTGATCTTGAGTATCGTCTAACTTCAGCATCCACACAAAGGCCTTGGTTATCTGGGATACTTACTGAAAATGGCAACTCAGCTTGGGCAACCAACCCGCGAAAGTGCATTGCTAAATCCATCCTTGGTTGCAAATCTATGTTCTGGTGGGCTACTTTTCTATTAAGGTTGATGCCAACAGGGGGTGATGCCAATTTTTATAGTCACAGGCTTGTGCTGGTGGCTAGTTTGATTTTAGGGCTGATGATTAATTTCGTCCAAATCATTGCTGATGAGATATTTGTGAGGGCACACAAAGTGGCAATCGCAGTACCGTTCCCATGTTTAATCACAGATTTATGCAGGCAGGCCAATGTGCCTCTGATTCGATGAATTGATAATGAAGTTTGGGCTACACATAGGCAGGACATCAAGAAATTAGAAGATGACTCAAAGTTTGAGATGTGAGTCAAAAAACCTCCGCCCTACCAGACAAAGTCGGCGCCAGCCCCTGATACTACTAAAATTCCCATAGGTATGCCATTGCCCATTGTTACTTATGTATCGCCTAATTATGTGCCACTTAGTATATCTGCAGGATCAGAATCTATACTGCCAATGGGTGGGACAAATTATTTGGAGTATAAGTTAACACAAGAAAATTTTGCCAAGTCGATTAAGCTGTAGAAGAAGTTTAAGAAGCAGCTAGACACATGGGCTTCACAATTTAAGCCTTTTGTTGATCAAATTATGGCTGAGGCAATTCATCCATTTTAAAACATTTAGATTAGGATTGACCATATAGAAGAGAGAATCAACAAAATGTTGGATGTGATATCCATTCTAGATCTTGTTAAGTTCATGGAAAAATTTAAACAAGCACAAGAGGACAAAGTAGAGTTGAAGATCGAGCAGCCACAGCATCCCATTTTTGACCCTGCTCTAGTGATAAGTGATGAAGATGAAGGTATTTTTTACTTAAAGGGGAAGCCATTGAAAAACAAATCCAAATAGGTATATAAAAGTACGGATAAAAAAGCTATCGGAAAAAGAAGGCGATAAGCAATGACACCAAAAGAGAAATAAGAGTATGATATAGGAAAGCTACAAAAAGATCGAGGAGAGATAAAAGGAAAAAGAAGAAGAAGAAGGCAGCAGATAAAGCTGCTGGAGTTTCTACCAATTCTGCCTCAGTAAGGGGGCACAGTTCAGACCCAGCTCGAGATATGATACCTCCGATTCCAGAGGAAAAGATTGAGAGTACCCCTACCACCATAGGGGTCAACATTGTTGAAGGTAAGGCCACTGGAGCCTCACCATATTTCACTGATGCCTCATCTAAATAAGAGGCTTTACAAGTATTCCCCTCCTCTATACTTTAGTTATAGGCATTGAGGACAAGATATTTATTTTATGTGGGGGTGGGTGTACTTGTACCACTGGGGTTTTTGTTGCCTGTGTTCTTTTCCTCTCAAGTGCTATCTAGTAGAACCGACATGTCTAGAATTATATTTTGTTTCTAAGTAATTGTGATGTAAATATCCATTGTTAATGTTATTTATGAAAGTGTCTTTTCCTTTAGCATTTTTTGTATATATGGATGATGTATGACTATGGCACAAGACAATGAACATGTTTGTATAGCTATTTTCTATTTTCAATTAGCATATGTTGAACAACCATAGTTGATTCTAGAACTGGCATAAACATGTAAAATATGATGATCATGTGATGAAAATCCTAAGAGTAGTAGAATAAGTTTGGCTCAGTTGTCTGTATGTGCGAGTATTTGCATTAGTTCTTGCATAGTGTAACACCTAGAACTTTCCCAGTTCATTGATTTTGTTTTGTTGTTGATTCAATAGGATAGGATAGCAGGCCTCCTTTTACTTTTAGTCCACCTAGCTGAAATATCTTACCCACCAAAAATATATGATTTTTTTTATTTTTTAACCATCTTTGAGCTTATTTTAGTTTTCTTCAATCCAAATAACTCTAATTAAGTCTCTTTAGGTTGTTAACACCTAACTTTGGCCCTAGTAGAATATTGAACATTGTGCACCTTAACTTAGGCAAAACACTTAAGTTGAGGATGGCTACTGTCAAGATATTAGCCGTTTAATGAGAAGGTGGTTTAGAGCTAAAATAAAGCATCTGACCCTGATCTATTTAAGATATTGTGCACCTTAATTGACTGCATTAGCATAAGTTGAGGGTGGCTGATGCTTATATATATTTAAAAAGATGGGGGTTCTGGCAAAGTGTGAATGAATAATAAACATTATAAGTGAGTTGATAAAGCAGTAGCCTTGGTGAGTAGAATTCAAGGAAAAAAAGAGTTAAGTCAGGATGTTGAGTCACTTTTCCCAAAATTTGTCCTTACCTAGCCCCGGAGCCTCAGTACAAACCTAAAAAAGACCTGCTTGATCTTTGAGAATCAACCATAAGAGAGAATTAGATGATAAGGGCTAGCCTATGGGTGTGTATGCTATGTTTGTAACTTCTTTGATGAGTGTGAGAGTCTTTATTTTCTTCCACAAGATATAGTGAGTGGTGGACTTCATTGAATATAAGGGAAACTTGTGAGTGGTGTATTTTACGTAATATGAGGGAAACTTGAGTTATACTTAGTTTTGCTAATGTCTGTAGGATATTATATCCATGTTTGTGTGTGTGCTGAAATATAAACATTGCCAGTTGTAGATCCTGATGAGTTGAGCCCATGTGAGTGAGATGACAAGTGAATGGTTGTGTGAAATCTAGTTCAACAGTTGATTGCCCGTATTGCATTATTCATGTATACAATTTGGTGCTGAGTTTCTTGAGGACAAGCAATTGTCTTAAGTTGAGGGTGTTGATGGGCTTTTGACGGAACATTTAACATCTTTTTCAAGGGATAATTGTATGTTTTCAAGAAACTGATGTTGTATTTAATACTGGATTTTATTGTTTTCAGGTCAAAGAGTTATCTAAAGAAGAAAATTGGAAAAGTAGCAGAAAAAGGCCACTGATGGGCGAACTGGCGACCATCAGTGCCAGGGTGACTGTCAAAGTCAAACAGAAAGGAAAAAAACTGAGTGAGTCCCACGACGGTCTAAGTGACGGACCATCGGATCCCCGATGGACCGCCAACTTAGCCGTCAGGCTGAAATAGAACTTGAACTTCTAAGGGACCAGGCGACGGACCAGGCGACAGAATGCCAGGCCAGCAACGGTCCACCAACATGATTGTCAACCCTTAACCAGTACAGGGAACTTAAGGACCATCAGCGATTGTCTACGCGATGGACTGTCAGGCTTCCGACAGGTCGTCAAAGTGACCGTCTACTTGGATGCAACTTTTTTGAGTTTAAATTTTAAATCCTTTGTACCTATGAACATATAAATACCCAGTTTAGGTTTTATTTAGATATCTCATATCATATTTTCCAGCTAGAAAACTCATTGTACGTATTATTCTCTATAATTCAAGCAAGAATTGTGGATCTAGTTTTCTTTATTCAGATTCTCATTGAAAATTGAAGAACAATTATTGTAACCTTTGTAATTAATTATTTGAATCAATTTATGAAGAACACAATGATTTCTTCTTCTTTTTCTCTTGAGATGTGTGGCTAAATTTCCATAACTAGGGTTTTGGGAGCCTTGATGTGAATAAATGATTGGGGTTGTGAGAATGCTTAATTTTCATATGTAATTGAGACTATATAAACCCTTCTTCAATTTAATGACTCTTCTTGGTTGCAAACTTGAAGGGTGAGACCAAGAACATTACTTGTCTGAGAAGAAAAGTATATGTTGGTAAAAGAAGGAGTTTACATGAAGTTTAAAGGCCTTAACCTTTGGGTTATGAGTTGATGCCTTAACAAGGATTGACTCGCATGATAGATTAATAGAATAAATTCATGTATTATTTGAGTTCGACAAAATTAAAGGGTAAACTAACCATTTAGAATGAGAAACAAATGGGTAAACTTTAGAATTCAATAACTCTTTCAATTGTAGTTGTAAATTGGGAATTTAAGAGAATTCACAACTTCATCTGTTTGAACCTCTTGATGAACATAACTCTAGTTTGTTTGATCTCATTGAATTGGTATTTACAATATAATTCACTTGCTGGAACGCTACTAGTGACACCCATTTAAACAAAGTTACAAGTTCAAAACCCCCCTCACACAGGAACCTTCAATCAATAGTCTGTTAACAACCATAACACTTAGTTTGTACAGTATTCCCTGAGAGATTCGAGCCCAACCTAGTTGGGTTCTATATTTGACAGCGACCACTTACACTTACTAATGAGAGTTGAAATTTGGGTGTATCACCTATAACCCATATTTCGGGCAGAATGAAATACAAGGAGAATCAAACACTACCCACCATACAAGTACTTGATATGACCCGTGTCAAGCCTTATGACTTATACCACTAAGTCGTAACCATTCCATTGGCCAAAACCATCCCACCAACTAACACTGGTGATCATATGACAGACAGTACCACTCGTAACTCATCAGATGTCTCATACCCATGAGTATTATTGGGTCTAGAGAACGGAATTATAGGAAAGTTTCTAAGGGTCAAAACCCAGGTTGTTTCAATATTATTGGGTTTGAAATCGAGAGGGAGTCATGCGAAATCTATTAGTTGCAAACTATGAGACGATAAATCAGACGACAAAAAATACAATACTAAAAACATGAAATTATTATATGTTTTGGTCAATTGGCCTACATATTATAAAATCTAATATTAAAAAACATAAAAACTATTAGGAGAAAATCTTTGTCACGACTCAGGGATACCCCCTAGTTGAAACAATGGTGCTTATGGTTATAAGTAATCGCAAGCTAAACCATTAGCTTGTACTTGATATGAGCATTAAATAAAATATGAACATAACATATGTGCGGATGATAAACTGAGAAGGTAATGTATATCTGAATACTAAAATACAAAATACTGAGCATCTGGAAGAAGTGATAAAAATTGAAAACAACCAACTGATTATCTGAATGTCTGAAAGCCTCAAAACTCATTGAAAATTTGATGGGACAGACTCCTAACTAACTACAACTGAATGAATAAAATGAAAGACTGAAATAACTGAATAATAATAACATGTCCATGATGGATGAGGACTCACCACTACGTCTGTTGTATTACGTTGAGCTATCTAACTATGGTAGGGAAATAGACATAATAGTGCAAAGAAAAATATCCAGCCAGTACTTTGAATGTACTGGCATATGAGATGAGGTTAGGTTGATACACATGGGGTAATGCACATATAAAATAAGGACTAACTGAATAGCATGAGATAACTGAACATAAATGCATGAATACTGTAACATAAAAGAATGGCGGACCAAGAATAAATCTGTAATCTTAAATAAGTCTAAAATCTTAAAGACTGGAAACTGTATGACTAAATAACTCAAAGTTTGTACACTTGGTCAAGAAAACCTGAACTGAGAATACACTAAAATACTATGCTATGACTGTGGTAGGTTTCAACTAACCGACATTCCCTAATCTAAGCTAATTAGGGTCCAACCCATAACCCCAGTTGGATGGGTGTCAGTACCGTGCCATAGGTACTAACACTAGTTATGTGGATCTGCTGATCTGATATCACGAAGGACTAGGGAGTCATTCCTAAACTAGCAGGTGTCCACTAAGAGAGTGTCAGTCCTAAACTAGCAGGTGACATCTCATAATCCTACACTAGCTACGTAGTTCTGGAACTTAGGGACTGCTACTAAGGACTCAGTCCTAACTATCGGGTGAGCCCCCATCCCTAGGTTTGCTCGATGCTAAATCTTACTCCCAACGGAACATACACTGGCCTTGAACTGAACTAACTCAATTAAATGCTATTACATAACTAATAGAGCTCATCATGAATATAAATGTCTGAGTATACTGATAAGATTAATGGATTAACTGTCTAAGTACTTGAAAAGCTGAATTCATATAAAACACATAAGTATCAGGTGTTTACAACCCACCAAAACTTAATGGAAGTATTAACAAAGCCATATAAAAACTTTAAAACCATAATAGGGGATCATTGTTCAAAACCCAAAAGTTAGGCAATTCATCACACACACGAGAGTCATGATCTTAAGCATGGGGATAGATAAAGCATGCGAGAATAACATGATCACAAGACAAAAATCATAAATTAGGGATTTAACGTGAAGCTTTCATCATCAAAAATATGTAATAGCTCATTCCACTTGAAAAAACTTATAAACATAGCTTGTAATTGAATTAATAAGAAATTCATGGAGATATTTCAACTTAAACATGAAAACTCATAATTTAAAACCAAAAAGGGTTCTTGGACTCCATGGGTGAACGAAGCCCATAGATGAACATCGCGCATACATTACTAGGTGAATTCATGGTGATTCTTGAGAATTTCTTGAGGTTTGAAGCTTGAATTCCTTGGTTTATTGAGTAAGGTTAGAGTTTGTTCTTGAGGTAGAAGATAGTTTTCTTGAGAGATTTTATGAATAAAGGGAAAAATAATTCTCCTTAGAGACCAAAATTTTGTATTATGGATGAGTTGGGTAAAATGGAAATGACCCAAATTCCCTTAATTGACGAGGAACAAAAGCTAGACAAAAAGAGAAAGGGGCGATGCGGGTTCTGGAGCACCGGACTGGAACAGGTGATGCGGTCTCTAAATCGATGAACTGGGGGGCACGGCGCGGGCTCTGGAGCGGTACACTGGAGGGCACAACACAAACTTATCCAAATATTTCTACTGGTTTGGATTCCCAAACACACCCCTACGCTCATCTAAAACTTTTGAAACTCACCCGAGATGTACTTTTAACATCCCTAATCATGAATCAACTCAAAAATCGATATTTTGAGGTCGAAAAGGTCAACAATAAAATCATTGAAGTTTAGGGGCCTTAGAAATGACCAAGTCCCAACACTTAGGCTAATTTCTTTGCTTTGGATCCCTTATGCATACAATAGAGAGATAAAATGAGCTAAGACTTTTACAGGGTATTACAATATCACCCTCTTAGGAACATTTGTCCTCAAATGAGACTAGTTTAGCTAAGAGTATAGAATTAACTGAGATCATATAAAGAATTTGCATGAGTGGAAACATGATTGCAATAATGAGTCTGAACATGATACATAAACTGAATTGAATGTATGCAATGAGATGAGATAGATTACATAGCTGAAACTAACAATGGAAAAGAGTTAATCTGAGGAAAATTGTTACCATTAGCTGAATCTGAGTTCACAGAGAAAAGATGAGAGTACTTGGTTTGCATATTTGCTTTTGCTTCCCAAGTGGATCCCTTAACGAACTGTTTTCTCCAAAGAACTTTGACCAAGGGAACTTCTTTGTTCCTTAGTCTACGAACCTGACATTTCTTTCTATGAAAGGCTATCCTTCACATCCATACTTCCTAACAGAATAACTACAGCTGACTCACAAATACACTTCTTTAACAAGGAAACATGGAACGCTGGATGCACTGACGCTAAATCTGCAAGTAACTCTAGCTCATAAGCTACCTTCCCAAAATGACTCAAGATCTTATATGGACCAACTTAACAGGAACCGAGTTTCCCTTTCTTGCAAAATATCTTCACTCCCTTCATAGGTTAGATTTTTAAATAAATGAAATCACCAACCTCAAACTCAAGATCTCTTTTCCTCATATTTGCATAGGATTTCTGATGGCTTTGGGCTGTCTTCAGCCTCTCCTAAAACAACTAACTTTCTTTATCGTATAAAAAACTACATATGGCCCTATCAAAGCATCATCATCTGCGATCTACATCTCCTTCCATAACGAGCCTCAAATAGAGCCATCTGAATATTGGAGTGATAATTGTTATTATAGGTAAACTTAATCAAAGGTATGTGATCATCCCAAATACCTCTAAAGTCAATAACCCATGCTCTTAACATGTACTTTAAGGTCTGAATGGTCCTCTCTGCCTGACCATCTGCCTGAGGATGAAAAGCTATATTGAGATGAACTTGGGTACCAAGACCCTTCAGAAATGTATTCCAAAAGTGAGAGGTAAACTGAGTCCTCTATCTGATATGATAGACAACAGAATCCCATGCAACCTAACCAACTCCCTAAGGTAGATCCCAGCATAATCCTTAGTTGAGTAAGAAGTATGAACTAGTAAAAAATGAGCTGATTTGGCCATTCTATCTACAATAACCCTTATCGAATCATACTAACGATGCATATGAGGTAATATTATCACAAAGTCCATTTTCACAACTTCCCACTTCTAAGTGGGGATACTAAAATCCTGCAATATACCACTAGGCCTCTGGTGCTCAACTTTAACCTGCTGACAATTTGAACACTTAGCTACAAACTATGCAATATCCTTCTTCATACCATTCCACCAATAGATTTCCTGCAAGTCACGGTATATCTTAGTGGTTCACGGATGAATGGAATATCGTGCACCATGCACTTATGTTAAGATTTGTTACCTCAACCCATCAACACATTAAACATATAACCTTCCCTGGCAACACAACACACCATTTCCCCCTTGAGAGAAAACCTCTACTTTTGGATCTCTGACTAAATTCTTCAATTTAATAACACTAGGATCCCTATCTTGCTTTTCCTTTACCTCGGTATTCAAATAAGATTCTGAACCATTCTGAACCCATACACTACCTTCAGCTGAGTAAACTAACCAAACATCTAATGTAGCAAGCTAATGAACCCCCTTGGATAACTTATTCTTATCCTCTTAAAAATGAGTAACACTACCCATAAACAACCTGCTAAGGGCATTTACCACTACATTGGCCTTGCCCGGATGATACAACACACTCATATCATAATCTTTTAACAACTAAAGATATCTTCTCTGATGAAGATTTAAATCTCTCTGCGAGAACACATACTACAAATATTTGTGATCCATGAACACATAGCAATAAACCCCATAAAGTTAATACCTCTAAATTTTTAAGGCAAAAACAACAACTGCCAAATCAAGAACATGGGTAGGATAATTCTTTTCATGGGGTTTAAGTTGTCTCGAAGCATAGGGTATGACCTTACCTCTTTACATCAATACACAACTAAGAACAACTCTAGAAGCATCATAGTAAACTTCAAACCCATCTGAACTATCTAGCAAAGTCAATACTGGAGAGGAAGTGAGTTGAGTCTTCAACTCCTGAAAACTCATCTCGCAAGAATCTGACCATTGTAACTTGAATTTCTTTTGAGTCAGTTGAGACATTGGGGAAGCAATACAAGAAAACCCTTCAACAAACAATATGTAATAGCCAGCCAAACCCAAGAAAATTCTAAAATCTAATGGAGAGATAGGTCTGTGCCAATTACTCACTACTTCGGTCTTTTGAGGGTCAACTCTAATGTCTTCACTGAAAATAATATGGCTAATGAAAGATACTAATCTTAGCCAAAATTCACACTTACTAAATTTGGCAAACATCTGATAAGATTTAATGGCTCGTAACACAATTTTTAGGTGGTATGCATAATCATTCTTACTACGAGAATAGACAAGAATATCATCAATGAAGACTATGATAAATATGTCCAAGTACTACTTGAACACTCTGTTCATAAAGTCCATAAAAGCTGTAGGGGTATTCATTACTCCAAAGGACATAACTAGGAATTTGAAGTGACTATACCGAGTTCTTAAGGTTTTCTTCAAAATGTCACATTCTTTAACTCTAAGCTGATAATAGCCGAATCTGAGGTCTATCTTAGAGAAATAACTAGCACCCTAAAGTTGTTTGAATAAATCATCAATCCCGAGGTGTGGATACTTATTTTTGATTGTGACTTTGTTTAAATGACGATAATCAATGCACATTCTTAGAGAACATTCTTTCTTATGCACGAAAAGGACTAGTCTGCCCCATGGGGAAACACTCAGCCTAATGAAACCCTTGTCCAAGAGATCTTTCAACTGTTCTTTCAACTCTTTATTTTTAGTTAGAGCCATTACGTAAGATGGAATAGAGATAGGCTGGATATCTAGAAGGAGATCTATTTCGAAGTCAATTTCCCTTTTGGGAGAAACTCCGAGAAGATCTTTAGGGAACACATCGATAAGTTCCCTTACTAATGAAACTGACTCAAGATTGAGAGTCTCAAAACTAGAGTATTTGACTCAAACAAGATGGTAAACACACCCCTTAGATATCATCTTTCTTGCCTTAAGGTAAGAAATAATTTGACCCCTAAGTACGAAAGTACTACCCTTCTATTTGACAATTAGTGTATTGGGAAACTGAAATTGAACAACTCTATTTCTACAATCAATTGAGGCATAACATGAGTGGAGCCAATCCATGCTGAGAATGACATCAAAATTAGTTATATCTTACTCCAAGAGGTCAATTGAGGTGACATTTTTGGATACAGTGATCAAGCTGTACTTGTATACATACCTGGCTATAATAGAAACACCTTCTAAAGTAGACACTGTGAAGGGTTTTGCTAATGTTTTAGGACTGATACCGAAGTTGACAATTATATAAGGAGTTACAAAGGTCAGTGAAGCTCTAGGATCTAATAAAGAATAAATATAGGGATGAAAGACTTATGACATACCAGTAACTACATCAGAAGAATTTTCCTTATCCTATCGGGACTGGAGTGCAGACAATCTATTCTAGCACTAACCACTAGTGGTACTGGAAGTAGCGCCCTCCTAAGTCAAGCGACCTACTAGAGCTAATGAGAGATTGGACTGAACCAGTTGTCATAAATCATTTCCCCTATGAGCAGCTACTGGACACTCATTAACCCTATGGCCTTGCTTACCACACCCAAAACATACATCACTGCCCGCCTTACACACACCCTAATAATTCCTACCATATTTTTTACAAAGCGGATTGGTACGACCACTATTTATACTACCCTATGACTTAGAGCCTAGTGTTTTATATTGACTGTCATTCCCAAACTTTGGCATTTACGCACAAGATGAATATGGGGTTGGAGCTAAGAATTTATAATGAAACTGAGAATGGTTTCCAGTATCTAACCTCGGTTGAGAAAAGTTAAAACTACCTGTTCTGGCCCTCTTATTCTTCCTCTCTTTTTCCATAAGCTTCTCTTCCTCAATCTGCTGATCATGAACCATAATCTTAGATAGGTCCATCTCCTAAATAAATATAGCAGTTCAACACTCCTTGACTATACTATCAGATACACAAAAACAAACTTACTTATTCTAGACCTATTATCAGCCACCATCGAAGGAGCACACTCGCCAACTTAGTGAACTTAAGCAAGTATTCCTTCACACTTATGTTACCTTGCTTCAAATTTATAGACTCCTACACCTTAGATTCCCTCAACTCTAAAGGAAAGAACCTGTTTAAGAAAGTCATGGAAAATTCCTTCCACTCTACAAGACTTGCCTCAACACCTCTATCCTCCTTCCAATGCTTACACCAGGAGTGACCTACATCCTTCAACTGGTATGTATCCAACTCTGTACTCTCACTAGAATTAACACCCATGATATCAGTCACTTTCTAAACCATATCAAAAAACTCCTGCAGATTCTTCTCAGACTTGGATCTCAAAAATGAAGGGGAATTTATTTGAGGTAAAATCCAAAATCATAGCTGCAGTTGTATTTGCCACTAGATTAGTTGGGGAAATAGCCTACTCATTGTTCTAAAAAGCTACTGAGTAAGCTAAGGTAGTGAAATCAGCTATGAATTCAGTGTGAGAGACATGTTCATTCAGGGGATCTTCCTAAACACGCTGTGGTGTGGGCTGGTTCCCATTTCTTTTTTCGTTGTTTCTTTTGGGAGGAATTATCTATAAATAGAATAAAGGATAAGCTATAAAGAGAGTATAAATATCACTCATGCTTATTCGCATGACATGAATACTGAATGAAGAGAAATTTTTCCTAAAACATCTTGTAGCCTCCTATCCATAAGTGTGGCACACTTTACACCCATGAACAAGATTCTACTCAATGCGGCTTTTAGATTTCCTAGGACACTAGAAAACCTTAGGCTCTGAAACCAAGTTTTATCATGACCCGAGGCTACCCATTAGTTACAACAATGATGCTTACTATTATAAGTGACCACAAGCTAACCCATGAGTTAGTATCTGCTGTGAGCACTGAATAAAATATGAACATAACATATGTGCATAGATAAACTGAAAAGGTAATATATATCTAAATACTAAAATACGAATTATTGAATATCTGAAAGAAGTGATAAAAACTGAAAGCAACTAACTATTGTCTAACTATTTTTTCTGAATATCTTAAAGCCTCTAAACTGACTAAGGAGTTGATGGAACAAATACCCAACTAACTTCGACTGACTAAATAAAATGAACTACTAAAATAACTGAATAATCATAATATGTCCTCGATGGATGAGAACTCACCACCATGGCTGCTGGATTGCGCTAAGCTGTCTAACTGCAGTCGAGAAACTATGTGTCTGAACCTATCATATAAGACATTATAGCACAAAGAAGAGTATGTGGTCAGTACTTTGAATGTACTGGTATATCAGATAATGTTAGGTTGACATACATGGGGTACTGTGGATATGAAATAAGGACTAATTGAATAACATAAGATAACTGAACATAAATGCATGAAAACTATAACATCTAAGAATGCAAGACCAAGCATAAATATGTAATCTAAAATCTGAAAGACTATAAACTGTATAACTAAATAACTGAAAGTCTGTACACTTAGTCCAGCAAACCTGAACTGAGAATACACTGAAATACTGTACTGTGACTGTGTGAGGTATCATCTAACTGACATGACCCAATCTAAGCTAATTGGGGTCTAACCTATAACCCCAATTTGAAGGGTGTTACTACCGTGCCACGGGTACTAATACTGGCTGTGTGGATCCACTAATCTGATGTCCCAAAGGAGTAGGGAGTCAGTCTTAAACTGGCGGGTGACCCCTAAGAGAGTGTCAGTCCTAAACTGATGGGTGATATCTCATAATTCTATGCTAGCTATGTAGTTCTG
The DNA here is from genome assembly GCF_002878395.1 of Capsicum annuum. Lineage (NCBI taxonomy): Eukaryota > Viridiplantae > Streptophyta > Magnoliopsida > Solanales > Solanaceae > Capsicum > Capsicum annuum. Next base: position 150,322,939 of record NC_061115.1, on the reverse strand, counting down.
GAGCTTAGGAACTACTACTAAGGACCCATTCCTAACTGGTAGGTGAGCCCCTATCTCTAGGTTCACTCGATGCTAAATTCTACTCCCACATAAACTGACACTGGTATTGAACTTAACTAAACTCAACTGAATGCTATTACATAACTGATAATGCTTATCATGAATATAAATGTCTATGTATACTAATAAGATTCATGAATTAACTGTCTGAGTACTTAAAAAGCTAAAGCCATGTAAAACACATAACTATCGGGTGTTCACAACCCACCAGCACTGAATAGAAGTATTAACAATGTCATATAAAGCTTTTAAACCATAATAGGGAATCATTGTTCAAAACTCAAAACATAGGCAATTTATCAGATGCATGAGAGTCATGAACTTAACCATGAGGATAGACAAAACATATGAATAACATGATCACAAGAATAAAATCATAAATTAGGGATTAAATGTGAAGCTTTCAACATTCAAAACATGTAATGGCTCATTCCACTTGAAAACACTCATGAACATAACTTGTACTTGAATTAACAAAAGACTCATGGAGATATATGAAAACTCGTAATTTAAAACCAAAAAGGGTTCTTGGACTCCATGGGTGAAAGAAGCCCATGGATGAACATCACACATACCTCACTAGGTGAATTCGTGAAGATTCTTGTGAATTTCTTGAAGTTTGAAGCTTGAATTACTTGGTTGCTGGAGTAAGGGTTAGGGTTTGTTCTTGTGGTAGAAGATAATTTTTTTAAGGAATTCTATCAATAAAGGGGCAAATAATGCTCCTTGGGGACCTAAATTTGTATTATGGATAAGTTGAGTGAAGGGGAAATGACCCAAATGCCCTTAAATGATGATAAACAAAGTTGGATAAAAAGGAGAGGGGTTGACGAGGGCTCTAGAGTACCAAAATAAAGCAAGCGGCTCGGGCTCTAAAGCGGTGCACTAGGGGCACGACGTGGGCTGTGGAGCAGTGCACTGGAGGGCGCGGTGCGGGCTTATTCCAGTGCTGCTACTATTTTGAATTCCCAAACACACCCCTATGCTCTTCTAAAAATTTCGGAACTCACCTGAAATGTACTTTTAATATTCTTGATCATGAATCAACCCAAAAATCGACATTCTGATACCAGAAAGGTCAAAAATAAAATCATTGAAATTTAGGGACCTTGAAAATGACTAAGTCCCAACACTTAGGCTAATTTCTAAGCTTTGGATCCCTTATGCATGTAACTGAGAGCTGAAATGAGCTAACACTTTTACGGGGTATTACAATCTCACCCAAAACAATACTCTTAAACGACTACATTGTGGATATTATTGTGTTATTGTTTGAGAAGAAGGGTTTTCTATTAATAGAGTTCCAAAATCTTTCTTCTTAGTAAGAAATTTATCAAATATGGAAAAGTTTTATATTTTCCTTTCAGGAAATGTAAAACTTAAATTTAGTAAGAAAATTAGGGCAAAACCCTAACACATATTAATATCATTTTTTATTTATTAAATCACATGATATTTAATTGGTTAATTATCTTTTATTTTATATCCTCTTGGTAAGTTTATTCTACAGTCTACACATGAAATATAAAATTAATGATCAGACTCCTAAAATGTTCTTTAAAAAGTATTTTAAGTTAGACAAAGCAGGATCCTTTAAATTCTAATTTTATATAACAGCAATTCTCTTTCATAAATATTATTTCTACTTATTATTCATTCTCTTCAATACTAATTTGATTTTTAAAGACCTATATCTTTATCAATTCCGTCTCATTTTCTCTTAATACTAAACGTATTTTTTATTATTATTTTAATAGAGTAAAACACTCTACTCCCAATTTTTAAAAATATATACTTCATATTAATTTATAAAATAAACACACTAAATTCAAATAGAAAATAAATGACAAATTATTTTGATAGGGTGTTATAATTAATTATGGTGGTGATATTATATGTTATACACAGAAATTTTTCTTCATTTTTTATTATACTTACATTGAACATTTGATCTCCTATTCTTTAATATCACTAGTTCTTACTTCTCTATTTAAATTTCAAACACTACAACAACCATAAGGAAGAAAAAATTAGTATCCACTCTAATGTAAAATGTTATAACATAAATGTAAAAAAAATAAATAAAAAAAATGAAATATTTATAAGGATTCTTTTTCTCTTTTGCTACTATGATTGGAAAAAAATAATTCAACAATACATCTTGCATTAAAGTTAAGAATTACAAAGAAAATAACTTGTGATATAAATTCTTTGAACAGATTATTGAAGAGTTAAGAACATGAAAATAACCTGCACATAAGTGAAAAATAAACAATTTAAGTTAGATCATAAATGTTAATTCAAAAAAATGGTTTCAACATAATTTTCTTCTACTTGATTCGTACTCTGAAGTTCGTATTGCATCATAAAGTTAGAATTTGATTATATAATCTTCTAAGTAGGAAATTTATTTTTCATTTACTTTAGCTTATAATATTATTTTACCATAGGTATATAGTCTCTTGATTGTTAATCAATTATTCACTTTCTTATAAAAAAAATTTTGAAACTTAAAATAGAAATTAATTTTTAATGTTATTATTTGTTTTCACAATCTGTATTATCTTAAAATGTGGAACATAAAATATTCATTTTTTTCAAATTTATTGTTTCCATATAAATGTTGTTTGATTGAAATTAAATATAAATCTTTTGATGTTATAGTTTTTAGTTCATTAATATAATATAAAATGAACTTTCAATCATTTTAATTTATCAAAACATCTATGGAAGGATATCAAGTGAGATTACAATTTAATACTTCATTATTGTTTAAATTCAAATATATAGAAGTAGTAGAATTTGTAATCAACTATTTGACAGTATAATTTGAGTATATATATATATATCATAATTATATTAACTTTTTCCTTAATGTTCTCTGAATTTTTTATCTAATTACTTAATTATCTGCATAAATATAGGAACAAATTTTAGATTAAAATAAGACTTCAACGATTTTCCTCTCAATAATTATTGTTGGGATCTCATTTAAATAAAATAAAGAAGTATAACTAAATAAAAGACAGTCTAGTGCACTAAATTTACCGCTAAAATAAAGAAATTTATTAATAAAAACAATAATAAATCAAATTATTTCTAATTCTGTGCCAGTTCATCATTCTTTGTACCTTTTCCTAGAATTTCACATAATTTACCTTTCATGAATCTCTTCTAGTTGTATAGTTTGATTTTATTTCATTGATTATTTTAATTTCCTCAATAATCTCGGTAAGGGCTTAAATAAGGTATCAAATTATTTTGGTCATTAGTTGCAGATTTATTTATATTTTTTTTCAAAAACAAGAAAATAGTTTTAGAATGTTCTATATCTTTTTAATATTTAATTCGTTATTAGTTTAATTTTAGGAAAACATTGATTTGGTTAGTTAAGAAAAGGTTCCTATATTTCAATTAGGTCAAATTATAGATCTTATTTAATTTAATAATAAAAAATTAGTAAAATTTTAAATAACTTTTTTCTATTTCTTTCCCACGTTGTCTTTCATTGTAACTTTCCCTAGAATATCATGTAATTTACTTTCCATAAATATCTCCTAATGGTATAGTTTGGTTTTATTTAATTGATTATTTACTTACATTTCTAATTTTGGAAAGGATTCTAATAATGTAGCAAATTGTTTAACTAAAATAAAAACATTTAATAATCAAAAGATAAATAAACAATAAATAATTTTTTATTATTGTACCACGTCATCTTTCCTTGTAACTTTCCCTTGAATTTCACGTATATATATATATAATTTACTTTCCATAAATCTCTCCTAATTGTATAGTTTGATTTTATTTAATTGATTAATTAATTACATCTATAATGTCGAAAAGGATTAAAAATAAGGTGACAAATTATTTCTCCCCTAATTATAGATTTATTTATATTGAAAAAAAGAAAATAATTCTGGTATGTTCTGTATCTTTTGAAAATTTAATCCTTATTAGTTTAATTTTAGAAAGAACATTAGTTTGATTAGTTTTAAAAAAGTAAGTATCTTTCAAGTAGTTGCAGATTCAAATTTGATTTTTTTTTGTATCAATTAATTTCTATAATACTTCCTTGATTTACTTAGTTGTAATGAAATCATATAACTTTTTATATAATAACTTGACAAATGACATCTTTTTTAAATATTAATATTGGTTTACATAACTTTTATTAATATTAGTTTACATATCTCGAGAAATGACATTTTTTTTCAATATTTTTATTTTGGAATGACTATAATTTTTCTATAAAAAGTAATTGATTACTATTTACTAATTAGTTATTCTCATAATTTATTTTTCTTGTTATACTTTTTTAATATACTCAATTGTAATGAAATCATAAATACTTATTTTTTATAATATTATTATTTATATTATTAAAATTACTTGTTTACATATTTTAAGGGATGAAATCTTTTTCAACATGTTTTTTTTTTTTAAATTGTAATGACTTTTTTATGAGAATAATTTTTTATTATGTAAGTTGCTTGATTGATTATTCACTTAATTAATTTTTTTTAATACTTTCTTGATTATCCCAATTGTAATGAAATCATAAATATTTTTTCTATAAAATCATTATTTATATTGTTTACATATTTTTAGGGATGACATATTTTTTTAATATTTTTTATTGTGGAATAAATATAATATTCTTTTATATAAATTATTTGATTATAATTAATTGAATAATACATGATTGTAGCGTCATAAGTTTTAATAATAATAATCCTCAAAATACTTTTGAAACAATTTAAATATATATAGTTTTGAAAGACAATTTTAAAGAAAAATCTAAGTTTTCATCCAATTGAAATCAAACTTTGTTGCTTTTTACCCCAATACGAAATAATTAAATAAACTTCAAAATATTTTTTGGTTGCAAGATTTCAAATGGTTAGTTGTCAATAGGTCACTTGGCATAATTTTAGACTAGACTATCTTCCTTTATCATATATAGAGAGAGAAGATATAAAATCGATATAGAATAATATAAAATAATTGAAAAACCAACAAAATACTTCACGTTGTAAGATTTCAAGTTGGTAGTTCTCAATACGCCACTTGGCATAATTTTAGGTTAGACTATCCTCTTTTATTATATACATAGATATGAAACAAATTGAAATAGTTAAATAAACACCAAAATACTTTTTGTTGAAAGATTTCAAGTGGCTAGTTCTCAATATGCCACTTGGCATAATTTTAGGTTAGACTATCCTCTTTTATTATATACATAGATATGAAACAAATTGAAATAGTTAAATAAACACCAAAATACTTTTTGTTGAAAGATTTCAAGTGGC
>NC_061115.1:150245145-150317467 GCF_002878395.1 Capsicum annuum | reverse complement strand
TATATATATATATATATATATATATATATAGAGAGAGAGAGAGAGAGAGAGAGAGAGAGAGAATAATATGAAATAATTAAATTTTAACACCCCGAATTTTTGGCCTCTGAAAATTTTGAGTTTTTGAGCTCACTACCAAGGTAACGACTCCCGTAACAAGTCATGAAGAATCATTATGAGTCGTAGGGCTCTAGTCATAGGAAAACTAGTAAGAAATTTCCAAGTTTCTACTGAGGTCACGACTTGGACCTCACGAGTCGTAAGGTTAGGTTTAGACTCGTGACCAAACCAGTAAAATGGCCTAAGGTTACTATCTTGGTAACGACTAGAATCCATGAGTCGTAAGGTCAGATCATGAGTCATACGGTATGAATCGTGACCATACTAGTAAGGATTCCCTGAGTTACTCCAAGACTATGAGTGTAGGCAATGACTCGTACCTATTCATTATGAGTCATGACGTGACCCATAAAAACTGGCAATAGTTTTTTCTGTATTTTGTTTAAGGGGACTTCGATCATTTTTCTCTTTTCCCATATAAGACCCACGTCCATAAAACACCTTTAGGGTCTTATTATCATCCCAACACCCATCAAATATGTTTTTCTCTTCTCCCAGAATTCCTTAGAAAGAACCCATAGGGTTTATTAAGGATTGGTCATCTAGGGCTCAAAGGGTTATTTCTTCTTCAAATTTCTTGGTATCTCAGGCATATATCTCTTTACAAAAAACTTGTTTTGATAAAAGCATGTGTTTAAACTTGTTAGCCATATGATTAATTGTTGGTTTTTAATCTAGGTTCAGGACTTTTGGATGTTAATGGTTGAATTATTCTTTCCATGATTTATATTGATCATTTATGCTTTGAATTGAAAGTTTTTAAAGTAATTGAGTGCATGGGTATGGGAATTAGAATGAGGGTCGGGGATTCCTTCAAATTAATTTGATAAACTTACAAGGGTCGTGGATTCCCCCACCTTTATGGATTTTGGGAATGACCTCAACCCAACCTTATGAAATTGGCTTTAAAATATGGATATATGTATATTGAAACCAAATTTAAACTATTGCATTACATAAAAGGCTTATAGAGTACAAATGGTTTTGAAAGGCCTTTATGGCCATGATTTAATAATGATTGGACCATGGGGGTCGTGGTTTCCCCCAAGTTGATGGTCAGTAGAAATGGCATTATGATATTATCTTAAAGTGAGATTGCTATGATGATACCAATGGTATGTGCCTTAATGGATTGTCTTTGGATTAATGAATAGGAATGTGTAAATGTTTTAATTGGACTTTAAGAGGGCTATGTAGCTAACCATGAAAATGGAGGTCTTGAGGTACCGATACTAGAAATGACATTTACCAGTGTTGGGGTTGGTCTTAATAGTTGTGTGCTTGTGTCACACCTTATATATATATGTATGTATTTATCATGTATTGGAGAAGGAAAGTGGATTTCCCTAACATCCTAGACATCTTTGGTTCGTGCGGCTAACATAAGAGCTACACCCATATAGCCCGTGGGTGTTTAGTTGACAAAAAGCTACACAATCCGAGCAAGTATTTTAAACTCTAATATAAACTTTGTTCCCTATCCTGACATATTATATAGATATATAATTGTGTGTATATAGTTTTGAATAATTTTGGACTAATTGATTATTGTATTATTTTATCCCTTTTTTGAGTTACATGTTGCTCTCACCCCGCTAACCATTCCCGTACACTATATCCCCATGCGATGCAGGGTTTGAAGATACTTCTATTTTCTTGTGCAGTGGTAGGTGATTTTTGGATTATCCGTGAGTCATCTTTGAAGTGGTGAGCTTCCATTCTCTGAAAGGCCCTTATTTTATAGTCTAGTCTTTACTTATGTCTTAAACTATTTTGATAGGTTTTTGGATATGGTCGAGGGAATATCTCGACCTTGGTTGATGTTCAGCTTCTTAGAGAATTTTATGGACAAAATATGGACGGATGGTATTATAGATTCTTAGATCTCTTTTGTTTTTGATTTATCTATATTTTTTATATTTTGAATTCAGCTCTATTTGGTTATATATTCAGAACTCATCAGCTACTGGTTGTATTGTGTTTTGGTTGACTAGTATAATAGGGGTAGTCTCTGGTCCTTGGCAGACTTGAGATACCCGTCACGACTAGGCCCTAGTTCGAGTCATGATAATCTTGGTATCAGAGCCAGGTTTATGGTCATTGGGTGTCCATAAAGCCATGTCAAGTAGAGTCTCCTTGATGGTTATGTAGCATACCATACTTATAATGGAGAAGCTATAAGGCATTTACGAATGTTTTTCTTTCTTGTGTTCTATTTTTGGGCTATAGAGTCTAAGGTCTTTAAAATTCTTTAACTTTTGATTAATTGCATTTCAGATCATGCCTTCTCAAAAATCTGATGTTTGTAGAAACTTCTTTGTCCTACTTGAGGACAATGTGGATGGAACTCGCGCTGTATATATAGTACAAACGAGATCTAGGGTCTCTACTCCTGAGTGTTTTGCCTCTCATGGAGTTCCATTAGTTCTTACCAGTACTCTTCGGGTTTCTTAGGCTAATGATGTTCAAGCCCATATTCCCCAAGAAGATATTTACAATGCTAAGTTTTGTTGACCTAATAGTCTGCTGACCCAGTTGGAGACTTCTTAGTCTCGTAAGCCTAATTATGTTGGTTCATTTTTCCATCTTCTTAGTTCACTAGAGATGGCCAGTTTATGCAACTAAATTCTCTAAACTTTATTAGATCTAAGGTTGAGAAAGATCTTCAAGGTTTTATGGTTGAGATAGAAAAGATATTCAGGGTTATGCAAGCCACTAACTCGAAAGCTATAGAATTTTTCTCATATCAGTAGAAGGATATGGAATATTAGTGGTATGAGAAGTGGGAGTGGTTGAGGGGTGATGATGAAGAGCCAACTATATGGCATGAGTTTTTGAGTGTCTTTCTTGATCGTTTCTTTCTTCAGGAGTTAAAAAAGGCTAAAGTTGAGGATTTTGTGAACTTAAAGCAGGAAAGGATGACTGTGAAGGAGTATGCTTTAAAATTCCACCATCTATCTCGTTATTCTCTAAAGATTATATCTAGTATAAGGGAGAGAAGAAGATAGTTTGCTTCAGATTTACCTAGGGACTTTGTACTAGAGTGTAAGGTGACAATGTTAAATAATGACATGGATATATCTAGGCTAGTGATGTATATATTGTAAGTTAAAAATGAAAACAAAAAATAAGAAAAAATAGGGAAGAGGCAAAATGTGGCATTTAGATATTCAAAGTAGGGTAAAGGCCGCCAGAACCGGGGTAGAGATGGTAGTTAGTGGGGGTAGGAATAGGATTTGGGGAAAGTCTAGTTCATATTCTATAGCTAGTGCTCCTTATACTAAGCCATCGGGTGGCAAATTTTAGATTGATAATAGGTTTAAAGCCCAAGGTGCCCAGCCTTAGGATATAGAGCTCAGTCAGCATCATATTATCCTTCGTGCAGAGCTTGTGGCTGGTGCACCATGGTTATTACGATGAGTGAAGGAGTTGGTGTTTCAAATATGGCCAGCTTTGTCATATCCAGTGGAACTGTCCTACAACTAATGTTGTTACTAGAGCTAATAAGGTTATGATTTTAAATTCTTTAGCTCCTGGGCTAAAGGGTAGTTCTTTTAGTACCAGCTCTGATCGGAACTATTTTTATACCCTTGACACCTATCAAGAATCTAAGGTATATCCTGCTGTTATCACTGGTACATTAAGACTCTTCTATCATGGTGTATATTGTCTGCTTGATTTGAGTTTTACCCTTTCTTATATGACCCTTTATGTGTTGTTCATTTTGGTTTCGATCCTGAGTGCATTTCTGAACACTTCTCTGTGTCTACCCTAGTAGGGGGTTCTATTATGGCTAAAAAAATTTATAGGGGTTGTGTGGTATCTATCTGTTTCAGGGAGATATTAGTAGATTTGTAGAGTTTGATATGGTGGATTTTGATGTGATCTTTGTGATCGATTGGCTCCATTCACTCTATGCCTCTCTAGATTATTAGACCCATAAAGTCAGTTTCCAATTCCTCAATAAACCAGTGATTGAGTGGGAAGGGAGTTCTGTAGTACTTAAGGGAAGATTTATTTCTTGTCTAGATCTAGGATGTTGATTTCCAAAGGGTTTATATATCATCTAGTTTAGGTTTAGGATTCTATTTTTGGAGGTCCTTCCTTGCAATCTATCCCCATGGTTAACGAAATTCCTAAAGTGTTTCCCGATGACCTTCCTAATATTCTCACGATGGGGAAATAGACTTTGGGATTGATCTTCAACTAGAAACCCATCCTATTTCTATTTCTCATTATAGAATGGCTCCAACTAAGTTGAAAGAACTTAATGAGCAGTTAAAGAATCTTCAGGATAAGGGTTTTATCTATCCTAGTGTCTTTTTGTGGGGTGCTCTTATGCTTTTCATGCATGAGATGGATGGGTCTCTTCGGATGTGTATAGACTATCTATAATCAAATAAGGTTGTTATGAAGAAGAATGTGCTTGTGGGCTGTAGCTATGATAAATAAGGAAGTTTAGGTTGATTTCTCTATTGAATAGACTATTATATTATGCGGGATATTTCATTGGAGGTGCATGATTGTTACTAGACCCTAAGTTTGAACCTCATATATTAATGGTGGTGATAAGAATGTTAGCTAGAAGATAGTCATACAATATTTATAGGAATAGATTAGTAGGCTTAATGTGATGTATGAAAGAGATTAGGTTGATAACTTTATGAATTATTGAAGTGGAAAATTATGATATACCATAGGTCTAGTTTTGAAACAATGAATTAGGGCTAAGTCATTAGGTGGATAAGAGTATGAAGTTTACAAGAGTATGTTGAACCCTAGGTAGCCTCTTGTTAGATGAGGTTTTAAGTATGTAAGTGCCATGTGTACCTAGTTCATGTGATCGAATGTCTTAGTGTGGAAGATTTTGGTGAGTTTTTATATGGTATTCTTCAAAGATGAATTGAGGAGATTATGGATAAACTATGTGAGCCCTTGGTGTAGTCTTAAGAATTTAGTTAAATCATGATGTTATTCGATTAGAGGTTTTGTTATGCGTTAAGAAGTGTGGATGTGTATGCTCATGTGAGTGTGACTTATAGGGTTATAGTTATAGAGTTTAGCAAAAGATTAGATTAGTATCTATGAAGGGTAGTGGTATCAAATTGTAGCTATATGGGGGGAGATGGTGAACTAAGGCTGATCATAAGTTTTCTCATGGTGGTGAGTTTTGGGGAAGAGTCATGGCAAATCTACACTTATTCTAGCAAATTCCTCCTACTTCAATTTAAGGGGATATTTTATCGATGTCTTACATATTCAAATTGAGCCTATGCCTAAGGTCCGAGTTCTCTATACAACTTTTGTCCATGCTCTAACTCCTGAACTAAAAGAAATAATGGTTCTCATAAATCCAATCCTCCAAGTATTCAAGCTCTATATTATGACGCTCGTGATCTATAAACTTATGTCTCACTTTATGCTTTTATAAGGAACTATACATTCAATATGCCATTGATTCATCTTATGATGTGTCTTAGCCTAAAGTGATGTAATGTAAGCACACTTGTGACCGTTCTCAGTTTTTAGAATGAGAACCAATAGTTTTAAGTGACAAACCTTGTTTTATTTTTGGCATATATAAATTTCAAGCTCTTTTAGTTATATGGTTGGCGGGGGTGGGGGGATCATAAGATTGAAATGATGAAGTATTGCATCTATATCTAAAAGTATAGAAGGGAAGCATGATATAATTAAGGGCTATGAGATGTATTGTTCAAGGTGGAAAATGCTTCTACTCTATTCTTATTTCCCATGAGAATCTTTGTTGATGTCTTGTATCAATGTTCCATAGAACTAATGCCCTAGATCATGTCTATGTCATGTCTCATTATCGCATGATTCGTGCCTACATGGGTTACTTGGTGATATCATGAAGATTATTTATCTTGGCTCCTATGTGTGTTTTTGATGAGGAATGATTCCTAATGTGAATTTAAATCCTTTATTTTATACTTTTAAATCTTCAATAAGTCCCTACCTATCATTTAGGGACTCGATCCTAGGGGGGAGAAGAGAATGTAACACCCCAAATTTTGAGCCTCTGAATATTTTGAGTTTTTGAGCTCACTGCCTGGGTAACAACTCACCTACTGAGTTGTGAAGACTCATTATGATTTGTAGAGCTCTTGCCGTAGGCAAACCAGTGAAGAATGCCCAAGTTTCTATTGAGGTCACGACTTGGACCTCACGAGTCATAGGGTGGGACTCGTGAGCAAACTAGTGAAATATCCTAAGGTTACTGTCTTGGTAACAACTAGACTCCATGATTCATAGGGTTCGGTCGTGAGTCATAGGGTGAGACTAGTGACCATACTAGTAAGGATTTCCTGAGTCACTGCCCAAACTATGAGTCCAGTAAATGACTCATACCTAGACGCCACGAGTCATGATATGAGCTATAACGGCTGGTGACAGTTTTTCCTGTGTTTTGTTTAAGAGCACTTTAGTCATTTCCCTCTTTCCCCAGATAAGACCTACGTCCATAAAACACATTTAGGGTCTCATTATCATCTCAACACACATCAAACACCCTTCTCTCTTATCTCAAAACCCCTAAGCAAGAACACCTAGGGTTTTTTATGAATTGGTCATCTAGGGCTCAAAAGGTGATTTTTTTTGAAAATTTCTTAGTATCTCAAACATGTATCTCTTCTACTAAAATTGGTTTTGATAAAAGCATGTGTTTAAACTTGTTATCCATGTGATTAATTGTTCGTTTTGAATTTAGGTTGAGAACTTTTGGATGTTAACGGTTGAATTCCTTTTCCCATGGTTTTTATTGATCATTCATGCTTTGAATTGATAGTTTTCAAACTAATTGGGTTCATGGGTATGGGAAATATAATGGCGGTCATTGATTCCCCCAAATTGATTTGATGAACTTATAGGGGTCATGGTTTCATCCACCTTTATGGATTTTAGTTATTTAATTAGGAATGACCTCATCCCAACCTTATGAAATTTACTTTAAAACATTGGTATATGCATGTTGAAATAAAATTTGAACTATTGTATTGCATAAAAGGCTAATGAAGTAAAAATGGTTTTGAAATGCCTTTATGGCCATGATTTGATAATGATTGGACCATGAGGGTCATGGTTTCCCGCAAGGTAAAGGTCAATGAAAATGACATTATGATATTAGCTTGAAAATAATATTGGTATGCCGATACCAATGATTTGTGCCTTAATGGATGTCCTTATTATAACGAATGGAAATGTGTAAATATTTTAATTGACCTTAAAGGGGGTTGTGTAGCTGACCATAAGGGTGGAAGTCTTAAGGGGCCCATACTAGAAATCACATTTTCCGGCGTGGTTGTTTGTCTTAATGGTCGTGTGCTTGTGTCACAACTTATATGTATATTTATCTTAGATTTGTGAAGGGACATAGATTTCCCAACCTTTCTGGATACCTCGTGTTTGTACGACTAACACACATTGGGGCCCAACTATAAGGAAGGGAGCTGGACCCAAATATCCTGTGGGTGTTTAGATGACGGAAAAGCTACACAGTCCAGGCTAATATTTTAAACTCTCATGCTAAACCTTGTTCCCTATTCTGACATATTATATATATATGTATGTATGTATATGTATATATATGTATGTATAATAGTATGTATATATATGATTGTGATCATATGGTTTGGAATAATTTTGGACTTATTGATCATGATATTATTTTATCCCTTCCCTGAGTTACATACTAAAGCTTACCTCACTTACCGTCCTCAGATGTTTTATCCCCATGCCATGCAGGGTCCGAAGATACTTTTGTTTCCTTGCATAGTGGTAGATAATTTCTAGATTGTTCGTGAATCATCTTTGAAGTTGTGAGCTTCTATTCTCTGGAAGTCCCTTATATTATGGTCCTATCTTTAGATATATCCTAGATTATTTTGGTGGGTTTTTGGATATGGATGGTGTCATGGCCCGACCTAGGTTGATGTTTGATTTCTTAGAGGATTTTGTGGACAAAGTATGGGTGGATGGTGTTATAGGTTCTTACATCCCTCTTGTTAATTATTTATCTATCTTGTTAAATGTTCAGAATTCAGATCTATCTGGTTATATATTCGGAACTCATTCGCTGCTAGTCGTCTTATGTTCTTGCTGGATAGGCTAATGGTGTGGTCTACGGTCTTTAGAGGACTTGAGATACCCATCACGACTAGGCTCTGGTTCGGGTCTTGACATAAATAATCAATAAAATACATTTTGATGAAAGATTTCAAGTTGGTCGTTTTTGATAAGCCGCTTGACATAATTGTATGCTAGACTATCCTCCTTTATTATATATATAGAAACTCATCTGTTGCTAGTTGTATTGTGTTCAGGTTGGCTAGGCTAATAGGGGTGGTCTCCGGTCCTTGACAGACTTGAGATACCTATCACGACTAGGCCCTGGTTTGGGTCGTGACATAAATAATCAACTAAATAATTTTTTTTGTAAGATTTCAAGTAGCTAGTTTTCAATATGTCACTTGGTATAATTTTATGCTAGACTATCCTCCTTTATTATATATATAGATATGACATAGATATTAAATAATATGAAATAATTAATTAATCAACAAAATAATTTTTGTCGTAAGATTTCAAGTTCCTAGTTTTCAATATGTCATTTGGCATAATTCAGGCTAGACTATTCTACTTTATTGTATATATAGATGGTTATTCTCTTAATTATTTTTTTTGTACTACTTTTTCGATATACTCATTTGTAATGAAATCATAAATATTTATTTTTTATAACATTATATTTATATTATTTAAATTAGTTGTTTTCATATTTTAAGAGATGAAATCTTTTTCAAAATATTTTTTTAAGAAAATTGAAATGATTGTTTTATCAAAATAATTTTTTATCATATTAGGTGCTTGATTGATTATTAACTTTATTAATTTTCTTTGTAATAATTCTTTGATTAACTCAATTTTAATGAAATCATAAATTATTTTTGATATAAAATCATTATATATATTGTTTACATATTTTGAGGGACGTCATATTTTTTCACTATTTTTCATTTGGGAATAAATATATATTTGGTTATAATTAATTGAATACATGATTGAGCATCATAAATTTTAATAATAATAATCCTCACTAACCTTTTGAAAGAATTTAAATATATATAATTTAAAATACAACTTTAAGGAAAAATCTAACTTTTCATCCAATAAAAGTCAAATTTAGTGGTTTTTTTACTAAATCATAAAATAAATATTAAATAATTAATTAAACATCCAAATATTTTTTGTTGTAAGATTTCCAGTGGCTAGTTCACAATATGCCACTTGGCAAAGTTTTAGGCTAGACTATCCTTCTTTATATATATATATATATAGAGAGAGAGAGAGAGAGAGAGGGAGAGGGAGATAGATAGATAGATAGATAGATAGATAGATAGATAGATAGATAGATAGATAGATATGAAATAATTAAATTGACAAAAATATTTTTTGTTGCAAGATTTCAAAGGGCTAGTTCTCAATGTCACTTGACATAATTTTAGGCTAGACTATCTTCTTTTATTATATATGTAGATATGAAATAGATACAAATAATATCAAATAAATAATATATATACATATATATATATATATGACATAATTAAATAAACAACAAAATATTTTTTGTTGCAAGATTTCAAGTGGCTAGTTCTCAATATGCCACTTGTCATAACTTGAGGCTAGACTATCTTCCTTTATTAATATGTAGATACGAAAATAGATATAAAATAATAAAATTAACAACAAAATATTTTGTTGTAAGATTTCAGGTTGCTAGTTCTCAATATGTCACTTGACATAATTTTAGGCTAGACTATCCTCCTTTAATATATTTATATATAGATAGATATGAAATAGATATAGTATAATATAAAATAATTAAATAATTAAAAAAATATTGTTTGTTGTAAGATTTCATGTTTCTAGTTCTCAATATTTTACTTGACATAATTTTAGGCTATAATATTCCTTTATTATATATATAGATGTAAAATAAATATGACATAATATGAAATAATTAAATAAACAACAAACTATTTTGCTGAAAGATTTCGAGTAGCTAGTTCTCAATATGCCGCTTGGCATAATTTTAGGCTAGACTATACTCCTTTATTATATATATAGATATGAAATAACTATTAAATATTTAAATAAACAACAAAATATTTTTATTGTAAGATTTCAAGTGGCTAGTTCTCAATATGCCAAGTTGAATAGTCTAGATTATCTTCCTTTATTATATAATTATATATATATATATATATATATATATATATATATATATATATATATATATAAAATATTGAATAAATATGAAATAATTAATAATCTAAAAAATAATTTTTTTTGTAAAATGTTAGTTCTAAATATTACACTTGGCATAACCTCATGCTAGACTATTCTCCTTTATTATATATATAGCTAGATATACACAGCTCTGCGGTAGTGGTTGAAGAAAGATAATGTTGACAATATTGTCAATGTTGATGATATTGACGATATTGATGATGATTAAAAATCTTGGATCGGGATCAGGTTGCTATGTATGGTAACTCCCAAACTCCCTAGGTCCTCTTCATTCGTGAGTTGTTGTACCAGAGAAGGGTGGTTACCATCGGTCCTGCTTTTATGAGCTATTGAGATGGAGGAGGTATATACACTAGTTTATGTTGTAGTATGTGTATCAGTTATGATATTGTGAATTATTCTTGATATTCATTCTTGTATGCGCATCACTTATCACCAATATACGCCTATATCTATCAGCCTTATTGGGGTTGCATATGTATGGATGATGAGCATGACTTAAGGTGTGTTCTATGCTGATTGAACCTTCTAAGCCTAGGGCGTTAGGGGTTCATTAAAAGATCGATTAGGTATTGTTTGTCTAGACTAGCCAGTTACTCGCTTTGTAGTTGCCATTTTTAATATTATTGTTATGATCACTGTTATGACTAGTTTGTGAAAGTTTTATTAATGATCCGACATTGATATTTAAGGTATGATTCTGGCTCTTTCATCTTATGATTATATTAATATGCATGATTAACTCATTATTAAACATATGGATTAGGAATCCTGAGTATACTAGCACTAGTTCCTACTTTGATTATGAGGTTTTAAGATGCTAGTCTGATAAATAAAGTTGTACCTTGAATTTTCCTCGTTTATACAAATATAAATATATACCTATTTATATGTAGCGATGGTATTATCATATATCCCTTTCTTTTATCATTTATTCAAATTGTATATTCATTCCTTGGCCTTGTATACTATTGTTTATCATCTTTCGCCCTTTATTCGAATATTAACTGGTGATATATGGTATAATATTGGGATTCCTGAGTATTTAAATAACAGAACCAAGAGCGCCTAAGAATTTGTAAACTAGAATCACGTCCATTTAAGGATAGAATACTCATATGGATTCTAATTGGAATTGTAACCATGTCTCGGTCCCAACAATATATAACTAGCATAATAATAGCATTACCATTCGGGAAACTACTGTCCATTTCACTAACTCAAAGATAGGTCTTGTACTAAAGGATCCTTAACCTTAATCTATGGTTACCATACTTATAATCAAATATCATAAGGTTCTATGTCCATAACAGATATTCTATTCTTTGGTTTGGGTCACATCTATATCCCAAATTTTCTAAATAGGTTATGTCATGATATACTAGTCATAATCTAATCCCATGATCCCCACCTAGCATGGAATATGTACATAACTCCATCTAATAGAGAAAAATAGACCAAAGCCTACCTCTATGTTGAACCATAATATTGAATCACCCAAAAATTACTTGTCCTTAATCAATAATGCCACAAAATGATATTGCACTATCAAAAAACTATCTACACGTTAATACAAGTAAAATGACACTCTAATTGCAATATAAAACTTTGAACCCAAAATTGGATCAAAATTGACCCATGGGGCTCGTTAATAGAATCTTAAAATAAAATTTGTCACGAGGTCCCTTGAAGGAAAAGAAATATGTGCTCAAAATTTTAGAACAAACGAGACACAATTTGTTAATCAAATCAACCCCTACAGTTTGGGAATCTAAGACCTAAATTCTAGGAATTTACAGTAAAAAAGTATAGAATTTAAAGGGAAAATAATGAAAAATGACCAAGGAGTGTTGAACTAAATTATCTTATTTTCAATGGATGATTTACCGCAGTTTCTCACATCCCAAGATCTTAAAAAATAGAGGATAAATCCATATATAAATGAGGAAAAATCGAGTGTAGACAGAGATTTAACACCCGCAATGACCGCTTAAGTGGCCACTAAGTTGCTTTAGCGACTACCACTTAAGCATCACATGAATGAAAAAGTGGTCGAGTAATGATATGCGAGAACCACTTAAGTGACATGCATGTAAATAAAGAGACATTCGCTTAAGTGGACAAGGATCACTAAAGCGACCCTCACCTGGGCAGCCTAGGTAGCTAAATTGGCACAAAGTTTCTAAAGTACTATCACTTAAGGGAGCTCTAAGCTGCTTAGCGAATACACTAGAAATAGAGGAACTAGATTTTATAAAGTCCTAATTGACTTCGATTAGATGCTTAATTTCATTTGAAACTCCATACGTGCAAATAAACTGTGCTACTGTAATACCCCATACTTTTCCTAGCTAAATTACTCTCAAGAATGTCTAGTATTATCTTCTAAATTAAATGACACTTTTTTCATGAGGAATTTTACAGATTTTAACTTTTTTTCATATGGTAAATTCAATAAGCTTTCCATCAATATAAGATTCGCCCAAATCCGACAACCGAGTCAGAAGTTATGACTATTTCAAGTTTTCGTCATAAAACAACGCCATATTAGTCAGTGGCGCACCGCGCCACAAGATAAAATGGCATTTGGAAAATTCCAGTAGGGGTTCGTGATTATGGCGCGTCACGCCAGGGCCCAAATTTAGAATTGTCCTTTTCTAGTGTCTTAGCACGATTTATTCCGCGTCGCGCCAAAGTTCCAGGTCGCAAAAGAAGGGGCAACGCGATGGCTCCACATCATGCCCTCCTTCAGTTTCCCAATTGTCAAATTCCAGTGACATGACATGATAGTGCCGCGTTGCTCCAAAGGTTCATTTCCGGAATATTTTACTGAAATTAAATGATGCATCCAGTGTTAAACGGGTCAACTTTCCACCCCTATTTAAACCCTTTAACACATGATTTATCCACTTTTAACCCAAAATACACTCTCTTCTCTCAAAAAACTCTCAAGAACAAGCTAAGTTTTTCATAGAAGATCCAATTCCAAGAAAGTTTTACCGTCAATCTTCATGAAATCACAAACTAAGGTATTCGTAGTGTTCATTCATGGACTCCTTTCATCCATGAAGCCCAAGAATATTTTTTCTAAGTTTAAGTTTATGAATTTCTTTATGAATTTCATGTTGGGTTTGTTTTGTGTATGTTGAGAATGATCAATTGAATTCATATCCATGTTGGGTGATCACTTTTATGTAGAATATATTTGTATAGATGTATATTCATGTGAGCCTATCAATAAACCCTAGATGATGAAATTACAGATAAATCATGATGATTAATTGTTGTACAATGTTGTTTACATGTGCTATGCCTACTACGTTTTTGATTAAATGCCTAGATGAAGGAACAATGCCCAACTAGTTTGATATCATAAAATCCCCCTGTATATACAAGTTATGCCTATCACATGTTTTGATGGAATACTTCTACAAATATATTATGGATTATGATTTTAGTTATATGTTCAAGTAAGTTATGCTTGGTCAGTTTTCCTTCCATCGAGTCCTGGGGGTAGTTGTACCCAAAACATTAGCTGTGTGCCCAGAGCCATGTCATGTTTTTACGATACTCTCAGTCAATCTATGAATCCTTAGACTTCAGACAGTCTTATAACTCAGGAAAATCTCCATGATCTCATGAACTCAGTCAGTTGTCAGAATATCAATAGCATTCCGTCAGTCAACTGAATTTAGAGATTTAGCTCATGTTCAGTTCAGTAAATCATGTTCAGTGTCCATTCAGATGGCAGTAAAAATTAGCACCGCATAAACCCAAGGATGGGGAGACACACTATCAGATGAGGGTGTGATCCTTAGAAGTCATACTTACATTCCTAAACTATGTAGCCAGCATAGGTTGATACATCAACACTGTCGATATAGGTTGATGAGGTGGTTAATCACTGTCAGATAAGGGCCCCACTATTCTCATACAGGGGACACTATCAGATGAGGGTCACCCATATCTTTTCCTTACCAGTGGTGTGGTATTGAAACCCTTTCAATTGGGGTTACAGATCGGACCCCAACTCAGCCATAATGGCATATCAGGAGTATGTCAGTTAGATAACTTCTTCCCATAGTTTCATATTACAGAATCAGGACTGTCAGATACAGTCAATCAATCTTAGTAATAGAACTCAGATAGTTCTTCAAATTTCAAGACTGTCAGATACAATTAACTCAGATATAGTAAGGAACTCAAATAGTTCCATCAGATTCAGGACTGTCAGATATAGTTACTTATGTTATCAGTTATAATCGCATTCAGTAATCATGTTATCACAGTATTAGTATCAGTTGTTATGTCTCATGTATGTATTCTTACGCTCATGATAGTTATTCAGTTATTATTATTGGTCATGCATACGAACCCTATGTATTCATCCTACCTCACATGCATACCAGTACATTCAAAGTACTGACGTATTTGCACTATGATGTCTTATACCATAGGTTCAGAGACACGAGCTCCAGATCAGCAGTAGATTCTAGTTTCAGTAGTCAGAGTTAGAAGTGAGTCCTCATCATTCAAGAACATAATTATTTCCCTATTATCTCATTAATCTATTTATTAGTTGGAGTTAGTTGGGGACATGTCCCATCAACTTCTTACTCAGATAGTTCAGTCAGTTAGAGGCTTTCTAGACTGTCATGTTTTAGACTTTCATATTTTTAGTTTTGTTTTGGGCATTCTATTACCCCACACAAATGTTATATCATTTTGATCCTGTTTAGTATTGAACCTTATGGCCTTTTAGTTCATGTTTCCGCATCATAAAGTATTTTATGCAGTATACAGGTACAAATATTAGTCATTGATTAGCTTGTGGTCCTTCGGGGTCATGAGCATCGTGTAGCATTCCGGGTACTATATTTGGGACATTACAAACTTGGTATCAGAGCCTAAGGTTCAATAGAGTCCTAGGAAGTCTGAAAACCACATCTAGTAGAGTCTTGTGCATTGGTGTGTTTTGCGGCATATTTATGTGCAGGTGGCTATAAGGTGTTTTAGGAACAGTTTCCCCTTTTTTAGTATTTATGCCATACCAGTGAGAATAATATTAAGTCAATCTCTTAGTCTAATCCATTTCTCCCTTTCTTCTACAGAACATACCTCCTAAAAAAAGAAAGGAAATCAGTCAGCCCTTCAGCCCGAAGATCGTTTAGGCAATCATGTTTCTCATGCGGAGTTCAGGGCCACATTCACTACTCTTAATCAGTCAGTTGCCACTCAAAATGAATGACCAGCAGTTATTCGAACAACCTAGTGGCCAATTTAGCCGCAGTTAGGATTCGGGACTTTACCCAAATGAATCCTCCATCCTTCCTTAGGTCTAAGGTAGATGAGGACCCTCAGGAATTCCTAGACCAGTTGTAGAAAATTACAGACATAATGGGGGTTACGTCTAGTGAGAGTGTTGATCTAGCTGCATATTAGTTGCAGGATGTGGCTCATACTTAGTTCAAACAGTAGAAGTCAGAGAGGTCAAATGATGCAGGTCTTATAGAGTGGGAGGAGTTTGTCACTGCATTCTTAGACAGATTCTTTCCCTAAAATCTTAGAGAGGCTAAGGTGTTAGAATTCAACAACCTCAGGTAGGGAAATATGATAGTGAAAGAGTATTCTCTTAAGTTTACTTAATTATCCAGATATGCCCCTTATGTGGTTGCAGACAGTAGAGCCAAGATGAGTAAGTTTGCTTCAGGGGTAAATGATAGCATTGTAAATGAGTGCAAATCTACCATGCTAAACGGTGACATAACTTTTGCCAGGCTTATTACTCATGTGAAGCAGATAGAGGAGTAGAAGATTAAGCAGAGGGACAAGCAAAATAAGAGAGAGAAGACAGGTAGTTTCAACTTCAATCAGCCTAAATTTGAAGGAATAAACCATTCCCAGTTTCATCCTAAGTCATTATTTACATCCCCTTCTTCAGCCAGTGCTCCAGCTCTTAAGTTTAGGGAGGGTAACAAAGATAGAGCGCCAGACTCTAAGTCTCAGGGAAGTGTTAGTAATGCCAGAACTAATCCCCTTTGTCAGACTTGTGGTAAGACCCATAAGGGTGCTTGCAGAGCTGGTAGTGATGTCTATTTTGGTTGTAGTAAGCCAGGACATAAGTCAGAGACTATCCTCAGTCAGGTTATCAGAGTCATCTCTGCTTCTCATCTCAGTTTGGTTTCCCGAATTAGCAGGGTTCCACCTCCATTGCTACTAGTGGGGAACGCCCAAACATACTCTATTCTCTTCAGTCCTGGTAAGATCAGGAAAATTCTCCTAATGTGGTTACTGGTACATTACAGATCTTTCATGTACATGTTTACACTTTGCTAGATCCAAGAGCTTCTTTATCTTTTATTACTCCTTAGATAGCAGTCGATTTCAGAACCAGTCCCAAAATCCTAGCCAAGCCCTTTTCAGTCTCTACCCTAGTGGGTAAAACCATCATAACTCGATGGGTATACAAGAACTGCTCGGTTATGAAATTTCAGAAAGTCACTTCCGCAGACTTAGTCAAATTAGAGATGACTGATTTTGATGTCATTCTCAACATAGATTGGCTTCATTCCTGCTATGCCATAGTCAATTGCAAAAATAGAATAGTCCAGTTTTAGTTTCCAAATGAACCCATCCTTGAGTGGAAGGGTAGTACTTCAGTGGTCAGAGGTCAACTTTTTTCCTACCTTCAGGCATGGAAAATAATATCTAAAGGATATGTCTATCATTTTGTTTGAGTTAAGGACACTGGTTCCAAAACTCCCAGCCTTGAATTAGTTCCAGTTGTAGGTGAATATTCACATATCTTTCCCGAAGATCTTCCATGAATTTCTTCCGAAAGGGAAATAAACTTTGGTATTGATCTTCTTCTAGATACTCAGCCTATATCTATTCTACCTTACATAATGGCACCAGCAGAACTTAGAAGACTTAAAGAACAATTGAAGGATCTCTTAGATAAGGGATTCATCATGCCCAGTGTTTCCCCGTGGGGCGTACCAGTATTATTCGTGTGCAAGAAAGATAGTTCTCTTAGGATCTACGTAGACTACCATCAACTCAATAAGGTCACGATCAAGAACAAGTATCTTCTTCCTAGAATCGATGACTTGTTTGATCAACTTTAGGTTACCAGTTATTCTCTAAGATAGACCTCAGATCTGGCTATTATCAGCTCAAAGTCAGAGAATCTGACATTATGAAAATAGCTTTTCGTACTTGGTATGGTCACTTTGAATTCCTAGATATGTCATTTGGTCTTACCAATACCCCATCCACTTTTATGGACTTGATGAACTATGTGTTCAAGCAGTACTTGGACATGTTCAGCATAGTATTCATAGATGATATCTTGGTCTATTTCCACAGTGAGCGTGATCATGCAGACCATCTTAGAACAGTACTTCAGACTATCAGAGATCATCAGTTATTCACCAAATTCAGTAAGTTCGAATTTTGTCTTAGGTCAGTACCAATTCTAGTTCATATCATTTCCGATAATGGCCTTAGAGTGGATCCTCAAAAGATTGAAGCAGTAAAAAACTTTTCTCGCCTTATTTCTCTATCATATATTAGGAGTTTCTTAGGTTTGGCTGGCTATTATAGATGGTTTGTTGAGAGATTTTATTCTATTGCATCCCCGAAGAAAGTCAATTTTTAGTGGTCAGATCCTTGCGAGAATAGTTTTCAGGAGTTAAAGACTTGACTCACCTCAGCTCCAGTATTAGCTCTTCCAGATGGTCCAGATAGATTCGTAGTGTATTGTGATGCATCTAGAGTAGGTATGGGTTGTGTCCTCATGCATTATGTTAAGGTCATAGCCTACGCCTCCAGAAAACTTAATCCCCATGAGAGGAATTATCCTACTTATGATCTTGAGTTAGTAGCTATCTTATCTGTCTTCAAGATTTGGAGGCATTATCTATAGGGTGTTCATATAGATATGTTCACTGATCATAAAAGTCTTTAGTATGAATTTTCTCAAAAAGATCTCAATCATCATTAGAGAAGGTGGTTAGAGATCTTGAAAGCTTATGAAATGAGTGTCTTTTATCATCTGGGCAAGGCTAATGTAGTGGCCGACGCTCTCAGTAGATTGTCCATGGGTAGTATTTCTCATGTAGAGGTTAGTAAGAATAAGTTAGCTCAGGAAGTCCATCATCTGGCCAGAATAGCCATTCACTTAGTCGATATAGAAGAGGGTGATATATGGGTTTAGAGTAGTTCAGAATCATCTCTCATTTCTGAGGTAAAAGAAAAGCAAGATAGAGATCCTATCTTTGTCAAGTTAAAAGAGCCAGTCTAGGATCAGAAAGTAAAGGTTTTCTCCCAAGGGGGAGATGGTATCCTTTGTCATTAGGGTCGTCTCTGTGTTTCAGGTGTAGATGACTTAAAGCAGCAAATTCTTGCAGAAGTGCATGGTACACGGTACTCTATTCATCCAGGGGCCACAAAGACGTACCGCGACTTGCGAGAAATATATTGGTGGAGTAGGATGAGGACAGACATTGTAGAGTTTATGGCTAATTGCTCTACATGGCAGCAGGTTAAGATAGAGCATCAGAAGCCTAGTGGGTCCATGTAGGAGCTCAGTATTGCTACTTAGAAATGGGAAGTTGTGTACATAGACTTCGTGACAGGTTTACCTCGAACTCATCATCAGCATGATTCAGTCTTGGTCATTGAAGATAGAATGACCAAATTAGCTTATTTTCTTCCAGTTTATACCTCTTATTAAGCCAAGGATTACACCAAACTCTACATTAAGGAGTTGGTCAGATTGCATGGTGTTCCGTTGTCTATTATCTCAGACAGAGGTACCTAGTTCACCTCTCATTTATGGAAAGCATTCCAAAAGGGTCTTGGTACCAAAGTTCATCTTAGTACAACCTTTCATCCTTAGACAAACGGTCAAGCATAAAGGGCCATTCAGATGTTAGAAGATATGCTAAGGGCATGTGTAATCGATTTCAAGGGAAGTTAGGATGAACACTTAACTTTGATTGAGTTTGCATATAACAACAACTATCATTCCAGTATTCGGATGGCTCTATTTGAAGCTCTCTATGGTAGGAGATATATATCTCTAATTGGTTGGTTCAAAGTAGTGAGGCCTCAGTTATAGGTACTAACTTGGTATTTGACGGTTTATAAAAAGTCCAGTTGATTAGAGAAAGACTCTAGGTTGCTCAGAGCTGACAGAAGTCTTATACAGATGTTCGTAGAAAAGATCTCAAGATCGAGATTGGTGACTATGTCTATCTAAAGATATCTCCCATAAAGGGAGTGAAGATATTCAAAAAGAAGGGAAAGCTCAGTCCCCGATATGTTGGTCCCTTCAAGATTCTCAGTCACTTTGGCAAGGTAGCCTATGAGATTGAATTGCCTTTAGATCTAGCCTCAGTTCATCCAGTCTTTTATGTCTCTATGATCAAGAAGTACATAGATGAACCATCAGTTGTAGTCTTTATTCAGAGCATCGATGTTTAGAACACTCTCTCCTATGAAGAGATTTCAGTTGAAATCTTAGACTATAGACTCGTAGATTGAGGAACAAAGAAGTCCCTCTAGTTAAGGTTCATTGATGAAATCAGTCTGCTGGGGGAGCTACTTGGGAAGCAGAGGTAGACATGGATACCAAGTATCCTGACCTCTTCTTCACCAACTCAGATTAAGCTCAAGGTAACATTTCTCCTTAAGCTTACTCAGTTTCATATTCAGTGTTCATCACAAACTTGGTATACAGTTTCATGCTCATGTTCCCATTATAAAATTGGTATCAAGTACCATTGCATATTCAGTCATGAAATTATGTATCATTTCAGTTATGTAATAATGCATCAGACATGCATTCTCGTTGTGAGAAACTTAGTTCTTCAAAACACTCAGTCATGCATTCATGAATTAGTTACATATGCATCAAATATGCATGTTCAGTATTATATGTTCAACTTGTCAGTCATATCAATCAAGAGATCATATTCCAGTTATTCAAGTATAGTATGTATGTCAGTTGTCCTTTCTCCCCTCTCAGTCAGTCCCATTCGAGGACGAATGTTCTCAAGGGGGAGAAATTATAATACCCCATACTTTTCCTAGCTTCTAAATTGAATGATTATTATTCCATGAGGAATTTTTAAGATTTTCAATTTTTGTACTGTGGGAAATTCAATAAGCTTTCCATTGATATAAGATTTGCCCAAATCTGATAATCGAGTAAGAAATTATGACTATTTTAAGTTCCCATCATAAAACAACACCATATTAGTTAGTGGAGCTCCGCGCCACAAGAGGAAACGACATTTAGAAAATTCCAGTAGGGGTCCGCGATTATGGCGTGTCGCACTAGTGCCCAAATTTAGAATTGTCCTTTTCTAGTGTCTTAGCGTGATTTCTTCTGCATCACGCCAAAGTTCCAGGTCACAAAAGAAGGGGCAACGCGATAGCTCCGAGTCATGCCATCCCTCAGTTTTCTAATTGTCAAATCATGGTGCGATAGCGCTACGTCGCACCAGGGATTTAGTTTGGAAAATTTTTTACTGAAATTAAATGACGAGTCCAGGGTTAAAAGGGTCAACTTTCAACCCCTATTTAAGCTTTTTAAGACGTGATTCAACCACTTTTCACCCAAAATATGCTCTCTTCTCTCAAAAATCTCTCAAGAAAAAGCTAGGGTTTTCACAGAAGATCTAATTCCAAGAAAGTTTCCCCATCAATCTTCACGAAATCACAAACTAAGGTATGCATAGTATTCATTCATTGACTCCTTTCATCCAAGAAGCCCAAGAATCTCTTTTCTAAGTTTAATTTATGGATTTTTTTTAATGAATTTCATGTTGGGTTTGTTTTGTTTATGTTGAGATTAATCAACTCAATTCAACTCCATGTTGGCTGATCAATTTTATATGGAATTAATTTGTATAGATGTATATTCATGTGAACCTATGAATAAACCCTAGATGATGAAATTAGAGATGAATCATGATGATTAATTGTTGTACAATGTTGTTTACATGTGCTATTTCTACCATATGTTTGATTAAATGCCTAGATGAAGGAACAATGCCCAAATAGTATGATATCATGCAATCCCCCAGTATGTACAAGTTATGCCTATCACATGTTTTGATGGAATGCTTCTATAAATGTTTTATGGATTATGTGCCCAAAACATTAGCTGTGTGCCTAGAGCCATGTCATACTTTCGCGATACTCTCAATCAAGCTATGAATCCTTAGACTTCGAAAAAACTTATGACTTAGGAAAATCTCCATGATCTCATGAACTCAGTCAGTTATCAGATATTACTAGTATTCCATCAGTCAATGGAATTTAGTGATTCAGCTCATGTTTAGTTCAATAAATCATGATCAGTGTTCATTCAAATGGGAGTAGAAATTAGCACCGAGTAAACCCACGGATAGGGACACATACTATCAGATGAAGGTGTGATCCTTAGCAGTCATCCTTGCATTATAGAACTATATAGACAGCATAGGTTGAGATATCAACACTTTCGATGAGGGTTGATGACATATCCCATCAACTCCTTACTTAGATAGTTCAGACAGTTAGAGTCTTTCTAGACTATCATGTTTCAGACTTCAGTATTTTTAGTTTTATTTTGTTTATTTTATTACCCCATACAGATGTTATATCATTCCGATCATGTTTAGTATTGAACCATATGACCTTTCAATTCATGTTTCCGCATTATTAAGTATTTTATGTAGTATACTGGTACAGATATCAGTCATAGGTTAGCTTGTAGTCGTTTGGGGTCATGAGCACTGTGTAGCATTTCGGGTACCAGATTTGGGGCGTTATAGTTACCATATAGAATTAGATCTTTTGGACTCAATGGAATCCTTAAATCATCCATTTGAGGTAGTTTCAATTAATTTTAGGTCCCACACCTAGTTCTATTTTTCATTAAATCCAGCTAATTTTCTAAAATTAATTTGGAAACCTTGGGACTTGGACCAAAGGTCCCCTAACATAATCAATATTTTTGAGCTAACACACTGTCATAATTCTCATTCGAGGTTAATTACTAGGAATTTTATCCAAGACTTATTTTTCAGTGCTAAAATTTACAAATAGGGAAAAAAGCATAAAATCCCAAAGAACTGCCTGAACTATATTTCTTATAAGTCATAAATGACTGGTAGTCACTACGAGAAGATACAAAATGACAAAAAATCATTTAAACGATGAAACTGGCCTTAAGGTTCATTACAAATATGATGATTATCAATAACCTGTAAGACCCACTCTTATCAAATATTAGGTAGGTCTTTGTATATTTGTTTCTATATATTTTCATGAACTAAGGCTACCTCTAGTCGTAACACAGTGCTTAGAATCACAAGTGATCCTAAGCTAACCTATGTAGGGTCATACTACTTGAGCAACTGATTTAAATTATTTAATATCTAAATTTATTGATCTGAAACAAGATCAAGAGAAAGTATGAATAAATGTAACATAGATAAAGTTTACATAAAAATAAACTGAAGAAAGAAACTTGAATTACATATAACGACTCTAACTGACTATGTATGAAGACTCTACTATACTGACTATAGATAGATGGGACATGCCTCCAACTACCAGTAATCAATACATATGAATAATAAAAAGATAGTACATAAACTACAACTGACTATTGTTCCCGAAATAGGAGAACTTAACACCTGATGGCTGGAAGCTGCAAACTATCTGATTATGATGTGTGCGCTAAAATTGGTACCTAGATTATGAGATAATGTAGCACATAGATATGTATGTGGATCAGTACTTTAGAATGTATTGAGTAAATGGGGGTGAATGCAATAAGTAAAACTGAATAGATGCATAATCTTAAAATATGCATGCTAAGTGAAAGTAGACTCACCAAGAGATTGAAATCAACTGAAGGCTGAAGTATCTTAAAACTTGAGTAACAAACAAAATTTGATAAACTAGTGAATCACTGCACTTAGTTTCTTAAATATTTAATTTTCATAGAATAAGTAGAATAGAAGCAGGAAAGTGGTAAAACATTGTAACATCCTGAGTCTGTATCCCGAAGGCTACACAGTGCTCAACTTCTCGAAGGACCATAAGCTATCCCATGACTGGCACCTACGCAATAAATGAATAATAATACTGTAGTATTCAAAAATTAAGTGAAAGACATACCATAAGGTTCAATACTATAGTAAAACTAAATAAAGTATAGCAATACCAAAACTGAAACATCTATTTGAAAATACACTAGTCTGAAAAAGACTCTAAATTGTCTGAAATATGGAGTTGATGGGACAAGTCCCCAACTAACTCTGAACTATTGAAATAAGCTGAACTACTAAAACATCATCATGTCCTCAAGCTAAGAGGACTCACCACTAACTCTGTCAGCTGAATATCTAAACTGCTAAGTATGATCGGGAGCCCACACATCTGAACCTTTAATATAAAACATCATAGCGCAAAATAAAGGTATGTATCAGTACTTTGAATGTACTGGTATAAAAAGTGAGGTAGGCTGAAATGCTTGGTTTCATATGCATAAACAATATTGACTGAATGACATGAATATAACTGAATGGGAGTACATACATAAATACGTATACTAAAACTGAGATCATGATAACAATGGATACTAAGTTTGAATATTGATTAACTGATATCTGAGTATACTGATACTGAATTACTGATAACTAAATGACTATATTTGAAAGTCTTAATTATGTTGAACTATACTTAGTTTTGTCTTGAACTGAGTGACTGTGTCTGTTAGTCCTGAATCTATAGAGCTGAACTGAGTTCTGTATTAAGACTAAATTTGAAATTAAGACTGTCGGAGGTAATCATCTTACTAACATGCCCTTTTCTAAATAGATTGGGGTCTAACCTATAACCCTAGTTGGAAGGGTATAAATACCGTTCCATGGGTAAATACAAGGTATGAATTAACCCTCTCTGATAGGAAGCTCTTTCATCAACCTCGCTGGTAGGAAAACTCACATGAGATGTATCAACCCTCATAATAGCTGGCAGGAAGATATCTCAACCTACGCTAGATATGCAGTTCTATTAAGTAGGGATTGCTACTAAGGTTCAAATCCTCTGCTGGCAGGAATGCCCCCATCCCTGGGTTAACTCGTTGCTGAATCCTACTCCCATATGAATAGACCTTGAACTGATTCCTAGTTCATACTAGGCATGACTGAACTATTTCTGATTATACTGTCTAACTTAACTAAACTGAGTTCACTGAGTTTTGTTGACTGAAGGAATACTATTAAATTCTGGTAACTGACTGAATTTGCTAAGGTTTGAACTGAATACTGAACTGCAATGGACTGATACTGAGTCTATTGAGTTTTCTTCTTAGTTCTGTAACTGACTGAGAGTACTACTGATTAACATAACTGATACTATCCTAAGACTGACCATGGCTTGAGGTAATCATCTAAATTGTTGGGTATTAAATACCTATAGGACTCGATAGCATAAATTATAAGACATGGCACAATCTTGAAACATGATAAATAACTACTTGATCATCATTCATTAATTAGGATATTCTAGCAAGCACTTGCATGACATGAACTTAAATATATGCTAATCATGATATAATTTCATTATATACTTCTCATGAACAACTCATCAAACACTTGTAGGGCATTGTATATGAACATAGTACTAATCAACACATGTGCATCACAATTTCAAGGCTTTAACATAAATTCATATGATACTACATACATGAAAGTTGTTTTTACATGTATCTTGCACTTAATCATGCAATAGAAATCCAATCAACATTATAATCATGAATACACTTGAATTCAAATTATAGAAAGCATAAAATCAAGCTACTTAAAGTTTAAAAAAACTTCTTGGACTCCAAGGGTAGAAGGAACAATTGGATGAAAACTTGACATACCTTAGTGCCTGAATTCTGAAAGATTGGTGGTGATTTTTTGTGTTCTTAATTTTAAATTTGATCCCCCTACGGTTTCTGTAGCCTCTGAAGGGACTTCATATTGTGTTTTGGGAGATGATAAATGTGGGAAAAAGACACTATTACCCCTGAGAACGTGACTTTTTAATGACTAAAAATTGAACTATCGACGCGCAAACTAACGTCTTGTATAGACGGCATTGACGCGATAGGCAATGCACTGCGTCGAGTCCGCATCAGTTTACTAGAAATATCCACTAGGAGCTAAGGAAAATATTGATCGATGTGATGGACGATGCGCTACACCAAGATCATGTCGATACACTAATTGGGATTCCCAAATGTGGTTCAAACAAAGTTTAAAAAATACAAAACTCATCCAGGAATACCTACTGATATTCCTGATCATGAATTAACCTAAAGATTGACATTTTAAGGTCATAGAGGTCATGAAATAGAGTTGGCAACTTATGAAGGCCAAAATGACAATAATTTAAATACTTAGCTAGAATTTTCTAGCTCTAGGACCCCTTAGCAAGCTTAAAAGACTGAGTTGAGTTTAGAATTTTGAGAGGTCTTACAATATCTCCCCATTAGGAACATTCGTCCTCGAATAAGACTGATTAAACTGAGAATACTGATAGACTGGATTTAGACACTAGACATGCACATCAGAAGCATAATTTATAACTAAAATTACTGATATACTAAATTATCATACTGAACATAAATATTTAAAGCATGAGTGTATAGCTGAACATAATTTATGAATTCATGATTGGGATTACTGATATGCTAAGTTTATATACTGAACATACATGTCTGATGTATAAGTCCATGACTGAACTACTTCTTGAATGTATGACTGGGTATGCAACGTTAATTGATACCAAGTTTGTAGCTATATCTGAACATGAGACTGAGTAAATTCAGAGAAAATCTGTTACCTTGGGCTTAGTCTGAGTTTGCAGAGAAAAGGTGAGGATATTTGGTCCGTATTTCTTCTTCTGTTTCCCAAGTAGATCCCTTAAACGACTTATTCTGCCAAAGTACTTTGACTAGAGGGACTTCCTTGTTCCTCAGTCTGCAAATCTGATAATCAAGGATTTTGACTGGAATCTCTTCATAAGAGAGGCTGTTCTGAATATCTATGCCCTCTATAGGGACTATGACTGCTGGGTTACCTATGCATTTCTTAAGCAAGGAGACATGGAACATCAGGTGCACTAAATTTAAGTCTAAAGGCAACTCAAGATTATAAGCTACCTTTCAAAAATGGTTAAGAATTTGGTAAGGACTGACATATCGAGAACTGAGTTTCCCCTTCTTGCCAAACCTCTTCACTCCTTTCACAGGAGAGATTTTCAAGAATACAAAATCACTGATCTCCAACTCGAGATCATTTACTAAATACACATAAATAAGAACTTGAGAGCATAACTAAGCCTAAAACGTGATACAGGAACTGAATATCATGAATGAAATTGAGCCGCTGAATACATGGATTATGGCTAAGATTGGAACTTGAGATTCCACCTATGTGTAACTACTCCAAATTGGATTCGTTATGTAAAAAAAAGATGGAAGGTTTAGGTCATGAAAGCTTAGGAATTATAGTTCATCTTCCCCTTGGAACATTTTGTCCCCTAAAGAATACTGACTTAGTTGAGATACTGAGGAAAAATTGAGATGATGCATAGGGCACCAACGGACTAAATCATGACTGCATGTTGGGGAACTGAAATTGAGGCATGGAACCTTAACTGAGCTGAACTCACAACCACATGGTTGGTAAATCTTGGAATAGTTACATTCATGAGACTTCGGATAGTGCGACTAGATGGAAAAATAGGAAACCCAACTATACGAACATTGTCCACGTAACTTCTAAACTGAATTACTGGTTTTGCAGACTAACTTATGCTGAAAACTTATATTCGACTGAAGCCTTTCTTTAACACTCTTTATATAGAGTTCTAGTGTCTTTAGGGAATAAGGAGTCTTGACATGGATGAATAAATAGTTGAATAAGAAGATCACATCCTGGCTAAAATTCTGTAATATGAGTCGGGGCCTACGAAATATCATCTAAAATGAAGTGACTAAGCCTTATGCATTGGGACTATAAATTTTCAAGAATAGACTTATCCCTTGAATACTCTCTAAACTATACTCTCCACCTTAGTACAACATATACCTTAGTCTATTGAAAATATTCACATGGGTGTTGAGCGCAAGTGCATAAAGTTACTAACTTATCTGATTGTTTGAAGGGTTGATAGCTGAATACTTGGTTATGTTATATTGAACTGTACTTAGTCTGAATAACTTGACTAGAATGATAGAGTATCATACAAAGGAGGTAAGGATTGACTGGGTAATATGAGATAACTGAGCATAAATTTGTAGAAACTATATTATTTTAGAAGGAAAGACCAAGCATATAACATAATTCTGAAATATTCTACAAACTAAGGTACTGGAATACTGATAACTGAATAACTAATAACTATACGCTATGGTCAAGCAAACCAATAACTAAACTGAGTTATTGATCTGATTACTGGACTGAGAATATGACTGAGACTGTAACTAAGATAGTAATTAAGACTCATACTAGAACTAAATACTGAGTTTTAATAATTGAGTAACTAATAGTTGTGATTACTGATCACCGAGTTACTGATAATTGGGTGACTGACATAAATCGAGGATCTGAATACATACGCACACTCTGTATTTTATCAACTTCCCTTCTCTGGAAAAATTCTGATTTTCCCATTCAGCAGCTATATACAACTTCTTACTAGCCATTTATTGGCACACTAACTTGACATTCAAGCTTATTTTCATAGCTACAGCCTCGTGTAAGATAATAATGCAAAAATCTTTCCTTTAACATAAAACCTTTACTCTCTCCTACCTAAGTAATTGCTCATCACTACATCATTTTTTAAGGAGAGTCCACTGAAGGGTTAAAACATGAGGAATTGATATATTCATGAATAATATACCAAACTCGATACTTACTGAGGTTTGAAGAATAAAATATCAACACCATGGATTTATCAAAAGATTTAAAATGGGGATATGCATGAAAAAATCTAAACTTAGTCGATCACTAGGAGTGTAGCATGGGTCATGGGAAGTGGGCATACTATATAGCATGACATGGGTACCTGAGTCATGAGCTATATGACCTGAGTATGGAGTTTTTGTATTCATGGAACATGATTTGTAACACCGAGTGAACTGGAACTCCTTATACTAGGAACTATATGCATGCATGATTTCTAACGTGCACGAGTATGGGCTATAATCATAGAGTTGACATATAAGACATAAATGGTTATCATGATAACTGATGGGTTTCGAGAGTCTAGAATATGATTCGGAGAAGATCTACATGATCATTCTAACTATGGAAATAGACAAGAATGTCATCTATGAAGACTATGACAAACATGTCCAACTACTTCTTGAACACATGGTTCATCAAGTCCATGGAAGCTGCTGGGGCATTGGTAAGACCAAAGGACATAACTAAGAATTCGAAATGAACATATCGAGTTTTGAAGGCCTATTTTTGGGATGTTATATTCTCTAAATTTGAGTTGATAATAATACAATCTGAGGTCTGTCTTGGGGAAGTAATTGGCACCCTGAAGTTGGTCAAACAAGTCATTGATTCTGGGAAATGGATACTTTCTCTTGACTGTGACTTTATTTAGCTAACGATAATCAATACACATTCTGAGAGAACCATCTTTCTAATGCATGCACAAAACTAGGGTACTCCATGGGGACACACTAGGTCTATTGAATCCCTTATCTAGTAGATTCTTCAACTATTCTTTTAATTTTCTAAGTTCTGTAGGTGCCATTCTATATGGTTGAATAGATATGGGCTGAGTATCTGGAAAAAGGTCTATTTTGAAGTTGATTTCCCTTTAGAGAGGAACTCTAGGAAGATCTTTGAGAGACACATCTGGGAATTTACATTTTATTGACACTGATTCAAGACTAGGGGTTTTTGAACTAGTATCCTAGACTTGAACAAGATGGTAGACACATCCCTTCGATATCATTTTTCACACTCAAAGGTAAGAAACAAGCTACCTCCTAAGTACTGAAGTACTACCCCTCTACCAAAGGACGGGTTCATCCAAAAATTAAAACTAGACAATTCTGGTTTTGCATTCGACTGAGGCATAGTAGGAATAGAGCCAATCCATGTTGAGAGTGACATCAAAATTAGTCTTCTCTAATTTGACTAAGTCTACTGAAGGGACATTTTAAGATATCATAACCGGACAGTTCCTGTATACCCGCCGGACAATGATAGATTTACCCATTAGGGTAGAGACTGAGAAAGGCTCTTTTAGAATTTTGGGATTGACTCTAAAATCAATTGCTAGAGTAACAAAGGAAAAAGAAGCTCCTAGATCTATGAAAGCATAAACATGTAAATAGAAAAATTGTAACGTACCAGTAACCACATCAGGAGAACTTTCCTAATCTTTTCAGGACTAGAGAGCATAGAGTTTGTTTGAGCGCTGCCCACTGGTGGCACTGGATGTGGTACCCTGCTGATTCGGGCGACCAGAATGAGCTAGGGGACGGTTATACTGACCTTGAGAACCTGACTTCATACAATCTCTGACTCTGTGGCCTGGCTTGCCATATCTAAAACATACATCACTGCCATCTCTACAGACAGCCTAGTGGTTTCTTCCATATTTTTGGAAAAAAGGATTTGTTCGGGCACTCTTTGGCCTTGACATTCTGTCCCTTTTATTCTTTCTCCCCTTTTTCCTACGCCTCTACTCATCACTCTATAGAGCACGAATGATAAGCCTAGATAGGATAACAGCTAGCTGATTGTTCTGAGCAACTACTGAATGAGCTAAGGCGATGAAAGCATTCATAAATTTTGCGTGAGAAACATGCTAATTCAGGGGATCTGCTTGAACGAGCGGAAGGGCTGACTGGTATTCATTACTTCTTTCGTTAGCTTCTCTGGAAGACATGTTCAAGAAGCATAAGTAAGAGATAAATTAGACTGAGAATTTAACTTGACCTCATGCTCACGCACATGACATGAATACTGAAAGAAGGGAAACTTTTCCTAACACATCTAATAGGCTCCTATCTATAAGTGTTGTACGCTACACACCCATACACAAGTTTCTACAAGATTTGTCTTTCAAACTTCCTAGGACTCTGTTAAACTTTAGGCTCTGATACCAAGTTTGTAACGTCGCAATTCTATACCCTAAATGCTACGCAGTGTCATAATCCCAAAGGACCATAAGTTAACCCATGACTGGTACCTGCTGTAATAACTGAATAATAATACTGCAGTATGCAAAAATTAGGTGGAAAACATGCCATAAGGTTTAATATTATAATAAAACTAAATAAGGTATAACAATTCAAAAACTAAAACATCTGTCTAAAAAAGTCTCTAAACTGTCTGAAATATGGAGTTGATGGGACAAGTCCCCAAGTAACTCCAAACTACTGAAATAAGTTGAACTACTGAAATAATCATCATGTCCTCTAACTAAGTGGACTTACCACTAAATCTATCAGTTGAATATCTGAAATGCTAAGTATGATCGGGAATCCGCGCATCTAAACCTATGACATAAAACATCATAGCTCAAAAGAAAGGTATGGATCAGTACTTTGAATGTACTTGTATATAATGTGAGGTAGGCTGAAATGCATGGGTTCATATGCATGAACAATACCGATCGAATGACATTAATATAAACGAATGGGAGTATATGCATGAATACATATACTATAACTGAGATCGTGATAATAATGGATATTGAGTCTGAATACTGATTAACAAATATCTGAGTATACTGATACTGAATTACTGATACTGAATTACTAATAAATAAAGGACTATATCTGACTATCTTGATTCTGTGGAACTATACTGAGTTCTATACTTAACTGAGTGACTGTGTCTGACAGTCCTGAATCTGTAGAACTGAATTGAGTTTTGTATTGAGATTGAATCTAAAACTGAGACTGTGGAAGGTAATCATCTAAATGACATGCCCTTTTCTAAATAGATTGGGGTTCAACCTGTAACCCTATTTATAAGGGTGTCAATACTATGCCACGAGTAAAGAAAAGTTGTGAGTTAACCCTCTCTAACAGAAAGCTCTTTCGTCAACTTGGCTGGCAGGAAAATTTAAATAAAATGTATCAACCCTCATTATATGTGATAGAAAGATATCTCAACCTACGCTAGCTATATAGTTCTATAATGTAGGGATTGCTACTAAGGTCAAACCCTTTGCTGGAAGGAATGCCCTTATCCCTAGGTTAACTCAGTGCCAAATCCTACTCCCATCTGAATAGATACTAAACTGATTCCTAGTTTATACTCATCTTGACTGAACTGTTACTGTTTATACTGTCTAACTGAGCTGAACTGAGTTTACTAAGTTTCATTGATTGAAAAAATACTACTGAATTTTGTTAACTGACTGAATTTATTGAGGTCTGAACTAAATACTGAACTAGACTGGACTATACTGAGTCTACTGAATTTTCCCCTGAGTTGTATAACTGACTGAGAGTACTAATGATCATGACATGACTGATACTACTCTGAGACTGACCATGGATCTAGTTAATCAACTAAATTATCAGGTATTAAATACCCAAAGGACTCTATTTCATATATTATAAGACATTTCATAATTTTGAAACAAGATAAATAACTACTTGATCATCATTCTTTCATTGAGACATTCTAGCAAACACTTTCATGACATGAACTTGAATATATGCTAATCACGATATAATTTCATTATTTACTTATCATGAATAAATCATCAAAAACTTGGAAGACATTGTATATGCACATAGTACTAATTAACACATGAGAATCACAATTTTAAGGTTTTAACATGAATTCACATGATACTACATACATGATAGTTGTTTTTACATGATTCTTGCACTTAATCATGGAATAGAAGTCCAATCAATATTATTATCATGAATACACTTGAATCCAAATCATATAAAGCATGAAATCAAGATACTGTAAGTTTAAAAGAGCTTCTTGGACTCCAAGGGTGGAATTAACTATTGGACGAACACTAGACAGACAGTAGTGCTTACATTCTTAAAGCTTAGTGGTGATTTATTGAGTTCTTGATTTGAAATTTGATCCTCCTAGGATTTTTGTTCTTGAGAAATTTGAGAATAATGAATGAATTTAGCCTCTAAAGGAGCTTAATCTCAGGTTTTGGTAGCTGATAAAAGTGGAAAAAAGACCCTATTACCCTTGAGGACACAACTTTTTAATGACTAAAAACTGAACTATTGACATACAGACCGAAGTATAACATCATTGGCATCGACGCAATAGCCAATGCACCATGTCGAGTCTACATTGGTTCACTGAAAATCGCCATGGGAAGCCACGAAAAGTATTGATCGATGCGATGGCCGCTGTGCTGCGCCGAGATTGCATTAATACATTATTTTGGATTCTCAAAAATGGTTCAAACGAGGTTTGAAAAATATGAAACTCATTCGAGAACACCTAATGACATTCCTGATCATGAATTAACCTAAAGATTGACATTTTAAGGTCATAGAGGTTGTGAAATAGAGTTGACAACTTATGAAGGCCAAAATGACACTAAGTCTGAATACTTAGCTAGAATTTTTTAAGTTTGGGACCCCTTACCAAGCTTAAAAAACTAAGTTGAGCTTAGAATTTGTGGGATCTTACAAACATGAATATTTTATGTAAATCTGTTATAAAGTTGAACAAGCTGTAAAACTAAACTGCAGATCATGTATGGATACTAGGCATGAAACGATGAAAAAGTAAAACTAAAAATGCAAGACCAAGTATAGCATGTACAAAAATACGCTATAAATCAGAGTGACTGAGTCACTATCATATAATAATTGAAGAACTAAAGTCTGTATACTTTGTCATACAAGTTTGAAATGGTCTATTCTGAATGCTACACTGAGACTGTGGGAGTTATCTATAACCAACATGCCCTAATCTGAGCTATATATGTCCAACTTGTAACCCAGTTGGAAGGGTTTTGGTACCTTGCAGGGGTACCAACACCTGAATGTTGTGTCGATTCATAAGGCCGATGTCCTGAAGCACGAGGGTGTCATGACTCTATTAACGGGGGACCCCTCATAATCTACGGTGGCACATAGGTCTGTAACATAGGGACTGCTACTAATGACTCATGCCTCAACTGATGGTGGATTCATCATCCCTGAGATTACTGGGTTCTAAGTGTTACTCCCAACTGAAGAACACTGGTGTTATAAGTCATTTAACATGACATGGAACTTTACTTGTAAGTGCTAAACATGAATATGATATTCTGAATATCGTATTAAAATCTTGGTCTGAGATACCATATGACTAGTTTAGTTCTTAGAAATAAAAATTATGTAAAGAAACATAGGTATCGGGTGTTCAAAACCTGCCAATGCTGAATATTTTCAAAACACAATAACAACTCTTAAAACAGTAGTATGAAGTCAAAATGCAGAGACCCAAAACATTGGACATTTGAGTATATAAGAATAATATGTGAATTTGAGAATGAAAACATATTAAACATAAGGGAATTGCAATTTCTCATAAAATAATAGAGAAGGTAAAACATCACACTTGTATTTGAAAACATGAATAAATACAACTCTTTTGCTCTTTAGTCCCTAGATCACATGATATTGCTATATTTCTAACACATAAAGATTTGTGAATGAAATCTATCTTAAAACATGTCTATTTAAATTTAAAAGTCATGCATTTGGGAACAAGCTTGAAAGGTTAACCATGTTCAAAACTCCACATACCTTAGTTGAACGAATTCTTGAAGAAAGCTTAAAATTAGGACTTGAAACCTTGAATTCTTGAGGAAGAAATTTTGAATTTCTTACTCTTGCGAAGAGAGGCTTGAATTGTTAAATATTGGACGGGGGGAGGGGTTTACAAGAGAAATTTTGAGGAAGATGGGAAAATAATGCCCTTTTGGGTATTATAAATCGTGCTTTGGATGATTAGGGTTGGGGAGAAAGGACCATATTTCCCCTTGACCCTTTAAGAAGTTGGAATAGTAAGGGAATAACCTCTATGGTGTAGACCTTATTTTAGGGGAGAGACCAAAACGTCACAAAATTTATTCCGTAGGAGAGACCGGCGTGCCACGGCCATATCGAGGACCCTTACTGTTTCTTAAGAAAAAGGTCACAACATTTTGCTTAGAAATCGAATTAGGAAAAATTGGTATCATTGGAAAGCTATCTCAATTATATATCATTTTGTGGGCCTTGAGATGAAAAATTAAACATATATAAAAATTTATACACATTCAAAGTAGACCTTTGTAAAATCAAATACTAAAATTTGGCCGAATCAAATGCTCTTAGCTCAACTTTGTACTAAGTGATTCCTACGAACAATTTTCACCTTGATAAAACTTCACACACTACGATAATGATCATTACACGTGTATTCAAAATCATATCATGGTATTATAGTATACACATGTAGGAATGATGATTCGATGTCTAGCCTAAAATGCGGGGTTTTACGTTATCTCCCACTTGGAATCATTCGTCCTCGAGTGATGGATAGGAACTTATTAAAGTATTATAAGTATGGAATTATGTACACATGAAATTTTTAGTAATAATGGAAATAGCTGAGCAGAAGAATTATAACTTCCTCATGAAACTGATTTGTAAGTTGACTAGACACTATTGACTGTAAGGAGTTGATTCATGCTTAGTGATTAGAACTTACTTGAAATGTTCATGATACAATCATACATGTAGAACTGCAAAGTAATAACTCATTCAATAAAATTCTTAAACTTAACAAGGATGGAATAAAGTACATAACTTTTTATTAGGAACTCTCCCTCAACAAAACACATATAAGAATCAAGAGAAAAGGGCTTTATGGTATCACTATGTACATTATGTAAGCACGAATCATGAGATAATGACACTAAGGTCGTACAAGGGGTATTAAACTATTTGAACTAGAATACTTGGATAACTTAGATTATTAACTAAACTCATATGAACTGAATCATGATGAAATAGTTGAATCTAAAACATTATGCATGGACTAAACTGAATTCACAATTTGGAAAGGCGAGAATGAATTACCTCATGGAATAGCCATAGTCATGAAACTTTGGATAGTAAGATGAGATGGAAAGTGGAAAGATGGAAATCTATAGGAGATTATCTGTCTGATTTCTTAACCGCATTGTTGGCTATACCAACTGAATCATACAAAAAGTTTATCCTCAACTTGAGCATTTTTTCAAAACCTTTTTTTAAGAATTTCTAATAACATTAGGGAACAAGGAATTTTTGGCATGGTCTGAATGTGATATATGAATAAGTAATGTAATATGGAACATACGCCTATGCAACATAATCTATGATATAAATACTAGGACTTAGGCAATGCAACTTCCTAATTCAAACTTAACCTCGCTCTTTAAATACTCGCATGGGTAAATACAAATACTCCAACTAAAGTCTAAGTTGAGCTACATACTCTCACCATGTTCAAGCCTAACTAAAAATCACAAAGTATTGCACATAAAACCATAATACTATTCTGAACCATGACTTCAATACCCCATGCATTTTCATAGGTTCTCATCTCATGAAAAATCTTACCACTTCAACAATTAAATTCAACATCTAACT
Source organism: Capsicum annuum (assembly GCF_002878395.1). Lineage (NCBI taxonomy): Eukaryota > Viridiplantae > Streptophyta > Magnoliopsida > Solanales > Solanaceae > Capsicum > Capsicum annuum. The sequence goes on along the minus strand of NC_061115.1, from coordinate 150,281,310 downwards.
AGGAATTCACTAGCGCACAATGCACCCATACACTAATATACCAATATGACATTCAATCTTATCATTATAACCACATAAGAGCTTCTAGGAAAACAACCATGAAAGTAACTTTCTTATACTCTCTATGCCTCTATCAATAACAACTTCCATGCACTATACTTAAGAGAACACACACGAAATTTTAACTAACCATGACATATACTAAAAGCTTTGCCTCAATCTTCCTTCAAACTTATAGACTTACATAGAATAATCATACAATTATCTTTTCCCAATTATAGAACATTTACTCTCTCCCATCAAAACCATTGATCATTAATTTTTCATCACCACTACCTAAATATAAGAAGAGGTCACTAAAAGGTAAGAACATGAGGACCTATAGTATGATAAAATACTATGCATAACTTCGACACTTAAATGAGGCCTGAGGAATAGAGTATCAAAAGCATGAATTTATTAGAGATATCAAAACTAAGGACATACATGTCATAATCTGAATTTTGCTGATCATTAAGAGTGTAGCATGAGTACCTTGAACTAAACATACTGTAAAGCTTGAGTACATGAGTCATGAGCTGCATGAACTGAGTTTGGAGTTCATAAATTCATGGAATATGATTTGTACTACTGAGTAAACTGGAACACCTTATACTAGGATCTGGGAGCGTAAATGATTCTACGAAAAGTGCATGAAGATAAGCTATGATCATAAAGGTGACTTGTAAGGCTTGAGTAGATGTCGTGATGACTGAAGTACAAAACTTGCACTAAGATAGGAATGGTTCGGTCATCTTCCCCCTAGTATTATTCTATAACACATTGGCATCACTACTAGAATCTGAGGGCCTGACTTGGTTCCTTGTTCTACCATCTTCCCCTTAGCTTTAACCCATCATTCTATGTATGTGGACCCCATTAATAAACACTAAATTTAACTGCAACCATCCTACTCTAGGGTCCGAGATATAACAATACACATAAATAATAAATCTCACCCTGAAAAACTACACCTTAAAATGTAAAACCCACTGCTAATACTTCTTTCTGAGATAGAACACTTAAATTTCTATAGCCCCAACAATCATCATATAACAACTTAAACACTTACTAACTTAGAATCTTCATGAGCATCACCATACAATGAGTTTACACCATCTAGAATTTTAAATCTTTTTTCTATTATCTCAATCATCCAAGATTAAAACTTAGATTCTAACACGTAACATCGATATTCCTAATTTATAATGAACCATACTAAATTCCTTCATAGACTACTAATATCATACCTCTAAACATATATTTTTCTTTAAAACATGAGAATTACCATTATGCTAATATACCCAACATCATCAACCTATAACGCATAACTTAGCTGGTAAGAACATTATATGCTAAACAATTAGCCTCACTCACTCTTAGAAACTCAAGGGTACTATCTAGAACACAAACCATTAAAGCTTAGAAATAATACAATCCTATATCACCTTGGGTACATCTCTAAATCACACCCACACTATCATACTTAATTTTAAATAAATAAAGTAGAATTCTTGCATATACTGTTTCAAGCCTACTGGTTAACCTTTAATACACCTAGCCGCATGGAGACATAATATGCTAATCTAGATAAAAACTATCTTCACTTTACTATTGTAAAAACATTTGGGTTCATGCTTCTAACTATAGGTCATATGCTGTTATAGAATTCTGAGAAGGAATCTGAAAGCATATCTAACTTTGGCTTAGTGCACGATTTTCATGAACATGAATAAAATATTACATACTTTGGAACATAAAGGCACTAGTGGAGTACTTTTCAAGCCAATGTATAATCCTGTAACTGTCTGAGAAAAGTCTATCTACATGAATTTAAGCTTTACTATTTTTGGTACGTTGAAAATAAGGCAAAGTACATGAATAGAGTAACATAATAATTTTCATAAGTTTATTAGAGAACACTTCAATTGTATGTTCTGAGGCATAAAAGAAGGGAAGTATTTCTTAAATTCCCTGTAGCCTCTTGAAGAAATGTACAGACGTCTGCGAACCATTCCTGAAGACTTTACTATACATGGTTTTATGGACACTTAGGACACTTGAAATCTATGCTCTAATAAATAATTTTGTCATGATATGAGTCTACCCCTTGTCGTAACACGGTTCTTTGAATAATAAGTGATCCTAATCTAACCCATGTAGTGGCATACTGCTTGAGCAACTAATTTAAACTGAATAAAAATTAAATTTACTGAGTAAAAATATGATCATGTGAAAGTCTGAATATATGTAATACAGATAAAGTTTACATCATGATAAAATTAAAGAAAGAAACTTGAATTACATGTAACGACTCTAACTGACAATCTATGAAGCCTCTACCATGATGACTATAGATAGCTAGGACATGCCTCCAACTACCACTAATCAATACATATGAATAATAACAAAATAATACATGACCTACAATTGACTGGAGTCCCCAAAATAAGAGAACTCATCACCTACTGGCTGAAAGCTGTAAACTATTTAATTATGATATGTGCGCTACAACTGGTACCTACATTATGAGATAATGTAACCCATAGATATATATGTGGATCAGTACTTGGGAATATACAAAGTTAGTGGGGATGGATGCAATAAGTAAAACTAAATAGATACATAATATTAAAACATGTATGCTAAGTTCAAGTAGACTCACCAAGAGACTGAAATAAACTGAAGGATAAAGTATCTTATAAAATGAGTAACAAACATAATCTAATAAGCAGGAGAATCACTATACTTGGTTTATTAAATATTTACTTTTTGAAGAATATGTAGAACTGAAGCTGGGTAGTAATAAACCTTAAAAACTATATGTAAATCTCATGTAAAGTTGAACATGCTGTAAAACTAAACTGAGGATTATGTATGGATACTAAGAATGAAAATATAAACATGTAAAACTTAGAATGCAAGCCCAAGTATAGCACATACTGAAATAAGCTATAAATCTGAGTAACTGAATCACTATTATAACATATCTAAATAAGTGCAGTCTGTATACTTTGTTATGCAAGCCTGAGCTGATCTGTCCCGAATACTACACTGAGACTCTATGATGATGTGGATCCACAAGACTGAAGTCCTGAAGGACGAGCGTATATCACTCTATTGACAGGGGACCCCTCTTAATCTATGGTGGCATCGTAGATCTGTAACATTGGCATTACTACTAATGACTCGTTCCTCTACTGATGGTGGATTCAATATCTCTGAGTTCACTCAATTCTATATGTTACTCCTAACTGAATGACAGTGGTGTTATTAGTTATTTAACATGACATGGTAATGTACTTATAAGTTCTCAGCATGAATATAATATTCTGATTGTAGTATTATAATCATGTTCTAATATACCATCTGACTGGTTTAGTTCTTCAAAACAAAAATCAGGTAAAGACATATATATATCGGGTGTTCATAACCCACCAGCACTAAATGTTTTCAAAACACAATAACAACTCTTAAAACAGTAGTATGAAGTCATAATGTAGAGACCTAAAACATTGTACATTTGTGTATCTTAGCATAATATGTGAATTTAAGCATGAAAACATATAAAACAAGATAAAACATAGAACTTGTAGTTGGAAATATGAATAAATACAACTCTCATTCTCTTTTGTCCCTAGATCACATGATAATGCTATATTTCCAACACATAAATATTTGGGAATGAAATCTATCTGAAAACATGTAAATTTAACTAAAAAAACCATGTATTTGGGAATAATGTTAAAATTTTAACCATGTTTAAAGCCCCACATACTTTAGTTGAACGTATTCTTGAAGAAAACATAAAATTGGGACTTGAATCCTTGATTCTTTTGGAAAAAATCTTGAATTTCTTGCTCTTAGGAAGAGAGGCTTGAAATGATCATTCATGGGGAGGGGGAGGGTTTTTTTGTGAGAAATGTTGAGGAACATGCACAAATAATGCCCTTTTAGGTGTTATAAATTGTGTTTCGGAAGATAGAGGTTAAGTGAAATGGACCCAATTGATTCTTGACCCTTTAAGAAGTTGGAATTATAAGGGAATAACCTCCATGGCGTGGACCTTATTCTAAGAGAGATACAGGCACATCTCAGACATTATTCTGGGGGAGAGACCGGCGCGCTATGGCAATATCATGGACCCTTACTGTTTCTTACGAAAAAGGTCATAACTTTTTACTAGGGTATAAGATTATAATAAAATTAGTATATTTGGAAATCTAACTCAATTATATAAGTTTAGGGTATAAGATTACAATGAAATTTTTTCACCTTGATTCATCTTGAAGTGGTGATCCTTCTTATTTCAGAAGACATGTTACTTAAGGGTTTTATTGATGTCCAAACTATTGTTGGATTCTTCTTTTTGCTATCGTCAGTGGCATGTACTGACTTAGGTTGTTCTTTAAATATTAGAGGTTTTATGTATTATTGTGGATTGGGATTGTTGTTTGAAATCTTAGTTTCCTTTGAGCCATTTATTTATCTTACTCATATCTATTTGGATTTCTTCCGCTGTTGCATATCTATTATATTTTTATTGGCTAGGCAAAGGGGGTGGTCTTCATTCCTCGTTGAACTTGAGATTGCCATCATAACTAGGCCCTAGTTTGAGTCATAATTAGATGGGTATCATAGCCTAGGTTCATAGTCAATGGATATCTACAAAGTCGTGTCAAGTAAAGTATTTTTTATGGGTATGTATCATACCACACTCATAAGCGAGAGTCTATGAGGCATTTAGGAATGTTTCTCTTACTTTTGATCTATTTCTTAGGCTATAGAGTCTAAGTTCTTGAAATTTCCTATAATTTTGTTTGTTCATATTTCTGTCATACCTCCTTGAAGATCTGATGTTCATGGAAGCTCCTCTGTATTGATTGTCTAAGAAAACTCTATCTATTGGAATTTAAGCTTCACTATTTCTGGTACATTAAAAATAAGGCAGATTCGACATGAATGGAGTAATGTAATAATCTTCATAAGTTCATTCGAGAACACTTCAACTGCACATTCTAACACATGAAAAAGGGAAACATTTCTTAAGTGACTTGTAGCCTCTTGAAGAAAAGTACAGACGTATGAGAACCATTCCACAAGACTCTACTAGATATGGTTTCATAGATACTCTATGACACTTGAACTCTGTGCTCTAATACATAATTTTATCATGACTCGAGTCTATCCCCTAGTCATAACACGATACTTAGAATAACAAGTGATACTAATCTAACCCATGTAGTGGCATACTGCTTGAGCAAGTAATTTAAACTATATAAAACTAAATTTACTAAGAAAAAATATAATTATGAGAAAGTCTGAATATATGTAATACTGATAAAGTTTAAATCATGATAAAATGGAAGAAAGAAACTTGAATTACATGTAACGACTCTGACTAACTATCTATGAAGCCTCTACTATACTGAGTATAGTTGGCTGGGACATGCCTCCAACTACCACTAATTAATACATATGAATAATAACAAGATAGTACATAAACTACAACTGACTGGAGTCCCAAAAATAAGAAAACTCATCGCCTGCTGGCTGAAAGCTGCAAATTGTCTAATTATTATATGTGTGCTTCAACTGGTACCTATATTATGAGACAATGTAGCCTATATACATATATTTGGACCTATACTTTGGAATGTACTGAGTAAGTGAGGATGAGTGCAATAAGTAAATTGAATGGATACATAATCTCAAAACATGCATGTTAAGTCAAGTAGACTCACCAAGAGATAGAAATAAACTGAAGTCTAAAGTATCTTAAAATATGAGTAACAAACCTAATCTTATAAGTTGGTGAATCACTACACTTAGTTTCTTAAATCTTTACCACTTGAAGAATAAGTAGAACTAAACTTGGGAAGTGGTAAAACATAAATACTATATGTAAATCTCATGTAAAGTTGAACATGCTGTAAAACTGAACATGCTATAAAACAAAACTGAGGATTATGTATGGATACTAAGCATGAAAATATGAATATGAAAAACTTTGAATGCAAGACCAAGTATAGTATGTATGGAAATAAGCTATAAATCTGAGTAGCTGAATCACTATTATAACATAACTGAATAACTAAAGTTTGTATACTTGGTCATGTAAGCCTGAACTGATCTATTTCGAATACTACACTAAGACTATTGGAGATAGTTATAACCTATATACCCCAATCTGAACTATCAGCGTACAACTTATAAACCCAGTTTTGAAAGGTGTTGGTACCTTTCTAGGGGTACCAATAAATGAATGACGTATGGATCCACAAGGCTAATGTCCTGAAGGATGAGGGTGTCATAACTCTATTGATGCGGGGCCTCTCATAATCTATGGTGGCACCGTAGGTCTGTAACATAGTGACCTCTACTAATGACTCATGCCACTACTGATGGTGGAGTCATCATCCCTAAGTTCGGTGGGTTCTAAGTGTTACTCCCAACTGAATGACACTGGTGTCATTCGTCATTTAACATGACATGGTACTGTACTTATAAGTGCTCAGCATGAATATGATATTATGAATGTAGTATTATAATCATTTTTTGAGATACCGTCTGACTGGTTTAGTTCTTGGAGATGAAAATCATGTAAAGACACATATGTATCGGGTGTTCATCACCTTCCAGCACTGAATAGTTTCAAAACATAATAACTCATAAAATACTAGTATGAAGTCATAATGTAGAGACCCAAAACATTGGACATTTTAGTATATAAGCATAATATGCAAATTTGAGCATGAAAACATATAAAATAAGATAAAACATCAAACTTGTAGTTGGAAACATGAATAAATACAACTCTCATTCTCTTTAGTCCTTAGATCACATGATAATGCTATATTTCCAATACATAAATATTTAGGAATAAAATCTATCTTAATACATGTAAATTTAACTTGAAAAGTCATATGTTTGGGAACAATGTAAAAGTTTAACCATGTTCAAAATCCCACATACCTTGGTTGAACGTATTCTTAAAGAAAGCTTGAAATTGGGACTCCAATTCTTGAATTCTTGAGGAAGAAAGCTTCAATTTCTTTTTCTAGGGAATAGAGGCTTGAAATGTTCATTATTGGGGAGGGGGAGGGTTTTATGTGAGAAATTCTAAGGAAAATCGACAAATAATTTCCTTTTGGGGGTTATAAATTGTGTTTTTGACAATTAGGGTTAAGGAGAAACGACTCAATTGTCCCTTGACCCTTTAAAAACTAGAATAGTGAGGAATAACCTCTATGGTGTGGACATTATTCCGAGGGAGATTCCGACATATCTCAGACATTATTCCGTGGTAGAGACCAGCACGTCACAGCAATATAATGGACCCTTACTGTTTCTTATGTAAAAGGTCATAACTTTTTGCTAAGGTATCAAATTAAGGCAAAATTAGTATAGTTGAAAAGTTAAATCAATTATATATCATTTGATGGGTATTGTGATGAAAAATTTAATATATATAAAAAGTTATACTTGTTCAAAATCAATCATTGTAGAATCAAATACCAAAATTTGGCCGAATCATAAGCTCTTAGCTCAACTTTGCTCTAAGTGCTTCCTACGAACATTTTTTACCTTGATATCATTTCACACACTAGAATAATGATCATGACACATTTATTCAAAATAAAATCATTGGATTAGAGTTTACACATGTAGAAACATTGGTTCAATGTCTAGCCCAAAAATGCGAGGTATTACAATATTAATTAATGTCTTTGTTAGTTGGATATGGAAGTTGAGTGTCAATTTTTTGTTTTAATAAAATAATATCTAAGTATTCTAATATTTTTCTTATTGATGGATATGGATTTTGAGCAACATATTTAATGTGTATATTTGAAATTATGAATACTTGAATTAGCAATGAAGAGGTAACTAATCATAACTGTATTTGAAAAATAAAATCTGGGTAATTTGTGGATTTTAAATGGAATATTAACTAATATTTTAAAATACAAGTATATCCTTAGAAGTCAATTAAGATTAGAGTTGTTTTTTCTCTTGGATTTCTAGATCAAAGTCTGTATGAAGGATTTTTGAATTTCCATGTCAATGTCTGTATTAAGAATTTCTGGATTTCATTATTCTTTCTTCTGTGGTGATTAATACATCCGTTGCATAATGCTTTGTATAAAAAAATATTTCTTAGAAAATATAATTTACATATGCAAAAGACTGCCTATAGTAGATGGTTAGTAAATTTTTGATTCATAATTAAGAAAGATTTTGATAATTATTATATTTTTGATTTATACAAATTTGGTTAGTCATGAATCAACAAGGGCCTTCAACAAGAGACAAATAAGTAAAAAATGGCATTTACTAAACCTACACTATTAATAACTTTAAAAAATAAAAGAAGACAGATAATGACAAAAAATAAAATTGTTCAATCCATACGGTCGAACAAAGAGAAGCTTCTATAATTAGCTGATGAACAACAACCAGTAGTAAAACAAGTGGCATTATGTAAAGAAATTGTACCATCTATAATGGAGTAGAAAATAGAGGAACAACCTATAGAGGATCAAGTACAATGAATTCGAACACTTCTCCAATATAAATATTTTGAAGGTCAAGGTAACATATAACTTAATATTGATTGAATTCTAATATGCTCTTCTAATTTCTATTTTTACATATGCAAAAGACTACCTATAATAGAGGGCTAGTCCATTTTTGATTCATAATTGAGAAAGATTTTGATAATTATTCTATTTTTGATTTAAACAAATTTGGATAGTCATGAATCAACAAGGACCTTCAATAAGAGAAAAATAAGGAAAAAAATGACATTTTCTAAACCTGTACTATTGATAACTTTACAAAATAAAAAAAGATAGATAATGACAAAAGTTGAAATTCTTCAATCCATAGGGACAAACAAACAGCATCTTCTAAAATTAGCTGATGAACACCAACCAGTAGTAGAACAAGTAGGATTATCTAAGAAACTGTCCTATATACAATGGAGTAGCATATAGAGAAACAACCTATAGAGGATCAAGTGCAATGGATTCGAACACTCCTCAAACAAATGAACATTTTGAAGATCAAGGTAACATATAACTTAGAACTGATTGAATTCTAATATGCTCTTCTAATTTCTTGTATTTTCCTATTGTTGAAGAGTTTTCCACTAAAAAAGTAAGAGCTAAAACATAAATGGACAATGAACATGGCTGAAGTTAGAAAATCTTTATCCTACTAAATAGTGGTAGCCAACCCATTGATCCTACTGATGAAGTTGTAATAGAGCTAAGTAGCTTTCTACACATACTAGCAACAAATGCGACCCGTTGTCTATTGGATGTATTTGTTTGGAGCACATGGACGCTAAAAATTACTTATGGGAATATATCCAGGTTAGAAATTTTCAATATTTAGTTATTTAACAAAGCATTTTACATATATTAGCTAACTGAATGATGCCACATTCTATATAAAAATATGATATCCTAATTATGCAAAAGGTTGGACTTTGAAAAGAATTGGAGAAGCTTGGAGAAAACATAGAGCTTTTTCCTACTTTCTATATCCTAATATTGAAGTTTAAATGATCAAAAAACATGATAATATTTCAAATTGTTAATTTAATGAGCTCCTCATATATTGAAAGTCTAAGAAATACAAGATAAAAAATATTTGAGAATCTTAAATATTGCATCTTATTTATAAGGTTCCCTGGTGTGATATTACTATTACTTGTAAGACAAATCTGTAGCCAGTTTGTCTAATTCCTGCATGTAGTGATTCAAAATATTATTACACTGAATTAGGAGGTAAAAGTTACACCTAGACTCCCCTTAGCTAAAATTTGAGGAATTCAAGGATAGTTTAGTTGTGGCTTAAAATATAGAGTGTAGTTGTTGAATAAATTATGGTATTGATATTATTAGCAATAGCTGGCTTTATATAAATACTAAAAAGCCAACACACATAGAAATCTATCGCAAATTTCATCACCTGGAATGAAGCTATAGAACTCGAGTTAAAATATTTATCAAGGAGGAGTTGGTTTGTGTTATTGAGATTCGTAGAGTGTACTATAAAATAAGGAGAACTTAGAAAGGATCTCAAGTTTCTAACTTGAACCGCTGCAGCAAAAAAAGTAAAGGCTATAGTGGTACTACGACAAAGATTAGAAAAACCACAACGCTGGCCTCCAATTGAATGGGCATGAACCACTGTAGTACTACAACGGTAATTATCCATTGTAGCAGTAATGTACAGTAAAATTTTAGTTTTTAAAATCCTAGAAATTTTTTGGTTGGAAACTTTTAAAATATTTCGATAAGGAACTAAGGATAAGCTATTTTTAGAGGAAATTTGAGGTTGTTCATCTTTGGAAGTAAATGATTACGTTCTAGACTTGAATTAACTTTCTTTAACCTTTGGAGGTTTAACCATAGTTTATTGATATTAATATAAATTAGGATATTGCTTATGAATTTGGTATAAAATAATTCTAAGATGATATAAAATACTAATGGGACTGTAGTAATAATGAAATACTCTAAATTAACAAGTGTTATTGAAACTAAAATGCACCAAAAAAATCTAAGATTATGAAATAGGGTAATTTATGATTTATATTAATGATTTTTGGTACCTAGTAGTTAAAAAGAGATGAATTATTGAAATGTGCCTGTATTTGGTGTTTGTATATATCAAGAATGAGTTGAATAAAAATGAGGAGGGGGAGGGATGGCTTAACAGTGACTTTGAGAAAAGACATTGATTTAGGCTATGATTTAACGTAGCACTTAGATTTTCTTTGTAATACCCCTAGTTTTGGACTCTAAAATTTCTGACGTAATGATAAAACTACCATGATAATGACTCCGGTGACAAGTCATTATCACTCATAACGAGTAATTAGGTGGGACTCATTGCCATAAAAGTGAGTATCTAGGTTTTGGTACCTTTACAATGAGTCCAAGGTATGACTCATTGTGCGACATAATAAGCCATTAGGAGTGATTCATTGTTACACTAGGAAGATGTTTTAGAGTCCTGTCCCTGATAACGACTCATCATGATGACCAGTTATGACTGATATTGAGTCATTTTGAGGGGACCATTATTATAATAATGAAGGTCCAGGATTTTGATCCCTAAGTAATGAGGAAAGGTAATGACTCATGGTCAGATCTCACGGCTCATTACCTAAGTCGAGGCGACTAGAATCATATTTTCCTACATATGTTAATTAGGATCTTTTTAGTCTTTTCCTACCTTCACACTCTTTTCCTATGACTTAAAACATAAGGGACCCCATTAACTTCAATTAGAAAAATCAAAAACCTTACTCTCTCCTGTTTAACTCCCAAGGCAAAAGAAACTAGGGTTTGCAAGGAATTCAACATTAAAGCTCAAAACTTTGGATTTTCTTTCAATTTCTTTAGTATTTTAGGAATATCTCTCATCCCTAACTTGTGTTTTACATCAAGACACAAATTGATTCAAAAATTATGTAATTTAATTATTGGGTTTGAAATTGGGTTGAGGATTTTGATTGATTATTACTTGGATTGTTTTCCCATAGTTTGAATGTGTTATTCATGCTTCAAATTATGGTTTTTAGGACTGAATGGGTGCATTGGTGTTTTTGTTGAAATGGGTGATATGTATTTCACCAAAATGGATAAAATTTAGCTTGTTAATGGAATTAACCTCAACCCCCATTGTAAATTTGGTTTTAAATATGGAGAATTGAATAGTTTTGCTGGAATTTAAAAAACATTACATTGTATTAAAGGATAAAGAATATAAACGGTTTTAGAAGGCCTTGGAGGCCATGGTTTTGGATTTGTAAATGGAACTTAGGATTCAATATAGTTATATGGAATTGTTTTGGAATAATTATATAATCTTGCAAGCATATTTTGTATGGTGATACCATGTGGTAAATGCCTTAATAAAGACTCATAGGTTTATTGGATGGGTATATTTGCAGATTATTTTAATCCAGGCTTAAAGGTAATTGTGTAGCTCACCATGAAGGCGTAGTTCCGGAGAGACTAACACTAGAAACCATATTTGATAGTTTAGGGGTCTATATGACCATATCCTAAGTGCATATATTATAATGTTGAGTGGATATTACTTTGGTACCGGTAGTTCTTCCTCATATTTCCTTAGTTCATACAACTAACACACATTGGCGCCCTTTTGGTTGGGTGTGGCAAACACATATAGCCCATAACTAACTCTGGCTGACTATACTAAACTGAAACACCAAAAAAAATATGATCAGTCCTCAAAGTTTGAGGACTCACCACAGCCACTACTACTAATGCACGAGAATGTCCAAATGTGGTCAGAAACCTAAGCATATGAACCTATGATATAAGATATCATAGCATAAGAAATGAGTATACAGTTAGTAATTTGAATGTACTGGTTTGCTAAATAAGGTTAGGCTAATATTCATGGCTCATATGCATGAATAATAACTAATTGAATAAATAGCATGAGATAACTGATGTATAGTATGCGAAAAAGCTAAAAAATTTGAGAATTCATGATCAAGCAAATAATATGATACTGGGATATTTTGTAAACTAAAATATTGGAATACTGATACTGAACAACTAATAACTGTATGCCATGGCCAAGTAAGCCTGAAATTGAACTCTGAACTAAAGTTAGACTAAGATAGTGGGAGCTATAATCTTACGATCGTGCCCTAATAAGAGATAATTAGGGTCAAAACTATGACCCTAGTTTGAAGGGTGTCAAGTGAAATGAAGTCCCGAAGGACTAAAGAATCACCCTCTACTGGCAGGTGCTCTGGTGAGATATATCTCAAATCTCAATTAGTAGGTTTACCTCTCTAACCTATGCTTTCTACGTAGTTCTATAATGCAAGGACTACTACTAAAGGTCATACCCTCAACTGGCATATGAGCCCCTATACCAGTGCTAAATCCTACTCCCAACTGAACTGACTAGGAAAACTGAACTGATTTAAATTTGACTGATAGGATAACTGACTGAGCTAATAATACTCATATATGCCTGACAACCATTCTAAAAGTTATAAGAATAAGTAAACAGATAAATTTCGAGTATTCATAACCCCCAAGACTTGATAAAATTAATAATAAAGGCATACCAAAGTTTCAAAAGCATAATAAGTAGTCATTGCTCAACATTCATCTCTTAGGAATTTCAACAAACACTTGAAATTGGTGAACTTATGAATAGGAAAGATTGAAATATGTGGGAATAACATAATCATAACACTAAAACCATACATTGGGGGATTTAACATGGAGTTTTATTCTTTAAACATGTAAAGGCTACTTTCCAACTAAAACCACTTGTAAACATCATGCATAATCAAAATTCCCAAAAACTTCATGAAACAAACTCATTGTAAACATGTGAATTCATGATTTAGAATACAAAATTAGGTACTTTGACTCCATAGGTGAAAAGGGCCCATGGATGAACATTTAACATACCTTAAGGCTTTAATCTTACAAGAGAATTGACGTTTTAGATCATTATTGGGTGGTGAAGCTTGAATTCTTGAGTTTTCTTAAAGAAATAATGGTTGAACTTGATGAATTTGGGTGATGGCTAGGGTTTATTTTAAATAGAAATTGTAAAAATAGGGTATATAATGCCTTATCTTATGATAAATCTTGTGTTTTTATGGATTGGGGCCATGGGAAAAGACCAAACTGGCCCTCTGAAATTAAAATTCATAATTATAATATCGATTAAGCCCTCACCATGATGCACCAAGTCCTCCATCGCTATTCCACCGTGATGCACCACATTAGCAGTGACTTGCTATTATGGAAATCCAAACGTGGTCCAAACCTCATCCAAAAAATCTGAAACTTACCTGAGACATGCTACTTGCACTCCTGAACATAAATCAACTCAAAAATATATGTCTCGAGATTGATAACGTCACTTTAAAAATTATCAAATTTAAGATACTAAAAATAAAACTACGTCTCTTACACTTAGGAAAATTTTTTAGTTTCTAAGCCCCTTGTACATGTACTATGGGCTGAATTGAGCTAAGATAAATACGGTGTATTACAATGGTATGGAGACATCTATACTTTTCTTTTGAAGGATATGGGACCTTAGGAATGAACTTTTTTTATTCCTTCTTTTGTGCTATAACGTAATTCAAATTAGTATTTGGTGATCCAAAGTGGTATCTAATCCTTTCGCTCTTATTTGAAGATGGTTAATACTTATTCCACTAGAACAGTCATAGCAAAACACATGACAACACCTATAGCAACACCTATACCTTTTATTGAGACTACTATCTAAAAAAGTTCTCTAGGTATTGGTAAAGTGAAAAAGGGAGGACATAAAACTTCTCCCATTAGGGGTAGAGCACAAGTAGCTAGGATTCCTAAAATGTTGAGCCAATATTCTATTCCCTACCATAGGATTCCCCAAAATATGTTTAGAATGAAGAGAAGGTAGTTGAGGATTAAAAGATAATGGTGTAGGAGAATGTGGTGCCATGACCAAATGGTGTATCTTAGGTGCCTTTGTCTACAAAACCGATTGAATAAGTGTTGGGATTCATGGGTAGATTGGTCATCACTAGTTATACTCTAGTTATTCTAACCATCCTATCATAGACTTCAAATATGTTGTTGTACTAACATTAAGGATGGATGCAAGTTTTAAAATATAGTTGTGTCCTCAATTATTACTTGGACCAATAATGACCGATTATGAGCATGGATGGTTTTTCAAGTCATAAAGATGAAACCCTTAGTATTCTACGGTAAAGAGTTTGAGAATGCACTAGAGTTCTTAATAAATCGTCATGAATGTGTGTATAAGATGGGTATTGTTAATAGGTAGTATATGAAGTTTGTTTTTCAACTGCAAAATAAAGATAAGCAGCAATGGACGTCATTTGTTAAGTGCAGTATTGACTTACCTACACTTATGTGGGCTCAATTTTAGAATATATGCCTTAGGATATATGTTCCTCGCACTTATCGTGACAAAAAAAGAATGAGTTTCTAAGGTTGAAGTAGGGTAACATAACTGTGGTAACCTATGAGGGCAAGTTTCATGCTCAATCTTAGTATGCTCTTAAGTTGATTACCTCAGAAGAAGAGTGTATTAGATAGTTTATAAATAGTCTAAAATAAGAGATCTAGTTGGCAACATTATATGTAGCCATGTCTAGAAGGTCATTTCAGGATATTTTTGAATTTTTCAAGAATGGCTAAAGCAATTGAGAAATAGGGTGGGGTAAAAGTAAAAGAGAATAAGGCTCAAATCTCAGGCCAGTTTAATAATACTTTCTCAAAGGGGTAAGGTTCTTCAAAGTTATACAACCCCATTGAGACTGTAACTGTACTCCCTCTTATTCTTCAATCTAGAGGCATACTTTGGGGCACAAATGCTTTAAATATTGAGGTGTGGTACATGTAAGGAGAAATTTCCATAATTTTTTGTCTATAGGTCAGTTGACATAACAACCAACTTTTCGTACTTTAGTTTGGGTATATTAAGGTGGTGGAGAAGACGGTAGGGATCATTTGAAAGGTGTATGTCATGGATAGGCTAGGTTTGGCAACTAATACAATCATAAAAGAGGAAATATGGGTAGAAATAGAGAAGACAGTGGTATGGGTGGAGGTTAAAGTGCTGATAAATCTCACATTTATGTTGTTCTAGCTCATCTTGAGGCAAAAGATTCTAATGCAGTGATCATAGGTACTATTCTCACTTTTGATCATATAGCATCTGCATTATTTGATCCCAGTTACACCTTTTCTTATGTGTCTGTGAAGTTTTCTTTTTGTTGGAACTAAGACTATGAATATCTTAATACTGTTATGTATGCATTACACTAGTTGAGGTGTCTGTATGTGTTGATTCGATATATCGTTTGTGTCCTATGATGCTCATGTAACGATCTGAATTTTTTATAAAATATGTATTTTTGCATGAAATAATTATTTTACCCCTCCCTAGAGTTGATTCCTATATTTTTAGGGTGTGGGGGTGACTGGCATAGTTTTCGATGCATTTTGATTCCAATTATGCGATATTGTGGTTTTTGATGGCTGAAAGATCCTTATTTTGGACTATAGTGGTTATCTTTTGGCGCATAACAGATGGTAGAACGGACTGCGGCAGTAGATCCAAAATGTCAATTTTAGTGTGGTAGCATATTTGGCGTGGTTGTATGGCTTTTAAATGTCATTTTGACTTTTGATTTGGATAGTTATTATTTTGGGAATCAGAGGTCAACTTTGTAAAAACAATATTTATTTTTCAAAAAATATGATATCGCCATTGTGTCCAGAGTGTCAAATTTGATAGGGTATTGTATTTTATTTTCATTCATGGGATTCTGGGTGAATCCCAAGGGGCCCACAGGGACTTTGATTTACCAAAATCTCCAATTGGTGCACTAGCTAACCGGTTCACCCAAGATTGTGAGAGAGGGCTAAGATCGCGATAGGGTCTATTGTTGAGATTTTGTGATTTCAACCCTTAGACATGATCTCAATACCTCTCTCTTATTAGGAATTACAATTGCGATCCTGATCAGTAATTGTGGAATTTGAGTATATATGTGCCTCATTTTGCTATTCTCACCATTTTTGAGATTTGGAGGTTAGGGTTTTGTGGTTTTGAGCTTTTTTCTTCACTCATAAGTTTGGGTAAGCTCCAATACACCTATCCTAACTAAATGCTTTCAATTTTATTATTAAATACTTGTTCTAATCCAGATTTCAAAGTGGAAAATAGGGATTTTGGCCCTGAAGGCCCAAAGTCGTATTTCTTCAAATTAAACTCCAATTTCAACTCCCTTTCAATTGAATGAGTTTCTAATACTAAAATTATTAGTTTCTTCTTGATATTATTTTCCAAACACTTCAATTCTTGATTTCAAAATGGATTTTGAAGATTTCACCCGATAATGTTTAAAAATGGTTTTTTTCAAAAATCTATTTTGGGGTGTGTTTTGACCCTAAAGCAAAAGTAGTCAATATGGGTATTTTTGGATTTTTTTGATGCATATATTCTATATTATGATGTTTTAGTGTATTAAGGGACCGTTCTTGAGAAGTAGCGATTTGTGGTTGAAGTATTACAGATCGGTTATGGATTTTGGGGTAGGTTATGTCTTAAATCTTTCAAACTAGGTTGGGAAATGAATTTTGGTACAAAATTCCTATTAAGGGTGGGAACTAATCACATAAAATGTCTATATATGTGTTGTGACCATGTGAGGGTTTATATGTGATGTAATTATTAGTTTTGAGATATTATGTGATATGTGTGACTGTGTAGGGTCCTATGTGATGTTGATAGATTGAAATATAAATGAATAATTGTACTGTGTTATTGAAATTGCCTATTGTGGCACCCTTTTTGAATTGTGATATATTCATACACTTTTGTCTTATGAATCATGTGGAAATTCATGGATGGTTGGAAATAATAAGTAGATAATTGGGTCACATGGTTGTGGAAATACTCACTGTGGTTGGTTATGGAAATACTCAATTATGGTTTGTTGTGGAAATATTCATCGTGGTTTATTGTGGAAATACTCATTATGGATTGGTTGTGAGAATTAAATCCTTATATCATACTTATTCATGAAATAATTGTACTGCCGTGGCAACACTGAGAAACACTGGCAACACCATTATAAACCCTCCCCGAGGGATTTATCGGGGAGGAAATATTGTAAAATCTTATAAAACCCTCCCCGAGGGATGTGTCGGAAAGGAGATATGATATATAGATTGTATATGGGTTAATGAACCCCCCATGGGTCCTACGTCAAGAATCTTTAGCTCCATAGGTATATACAGGGATTGTGCAATGATCCAGGAGGTTGTCTGATGACCTCATGCATCATTATCATCATCATATACATTGCACTTACTACATTGTGTTTATGTTGTCATTGTATTACCATATTGACTTATCATCTATCTGTTGTTCTATCTTCCTATATTTGTATTTAATGATCTTGTATATACATGTTCTTTTTTTTTTCTACTTCTGTGTGATATAATGTGTACATGTTTTCTACCTTGGTGTGCTGTTTAAATATGTGTGATATAGTAGAACTGTTAGTGCAAGCTGTGTGGGCTACCGTTGTGGGACATTTTTTAATTACTGGTGACATGCCCTTAGTGTATATTTTGTACATTTTATTTTCTTCTTAGTTCGATTGGACCGTACTGACTCCTACTCTTCCTTTTTATTGCAAATTCAGTTTCAAGTACGCCCCTCATTGCTTGATTCAGGCATTATTAGAACTTTCAAGGTAGTGGTTTACTTTTAGAGATGTAGATACATTCTACTAGCTTTATCTATTAGACTGTGTCTTTATTGTATTTTGGAGATAGGGTTTTTCATCTTTTTGGGTTATCATATGTATCTACTTTGGACTCAAGTTGTATTAGATACGTTCTTACACTATTGACACCTGATTTTGGGAATTATGACTTCAATGTTGGTTATGCTTCTTTCCACATTTGTTATATTATGTGGTTAGACTTTACTCTAGAAGACTTACCTTGGGATTTAAGAATTATTTCACTTTTGTATCGGTTTGTGTGATAGGATTACTTGTGAAGGTACTCCACAACAATTGTCATCACGAACAATGGATTTTGGGTCATGAAAAATTGGTATCAGAGCATCCGGTTCATTTGTCTCAATGGTGTAAGAACGGAATGTCTAATAGAGTCCCACAGATTGGTACGTAGACGTTCGTATCTATTTTGAGAGGCTACCTAATGTCTTTAGGAAACTTTCCGCATTTTATTCCTTATCGTGCAAAGTACTTTCATACCTCATGTTCTGAGTTGTTTTTCACTCTTTTTGCGCAGATGTCTTGACTAGGTCCCGCGAGAAGAAAGATGCAAAGCCTTATGCTATAGAAAAAGCCTTGATTCATGGATAGACTTGAGGAAGTGGACGGGCCCGTGGTTCTACCCATATAGGAGGAGTGCTAGGGGACTCTCCCATGAGCCTCGAGTTGAGTTGGTTGGAGGTTTGGGTTCAACTTCAGTTCCTCAGAGTTCTTCTACCCCAGTCTTGGAGGGATTCTTGGTGTGGTTTCTTACTTGTTTAGAAGGTGCTCCTTTGGGTATGTCAGGTGTTTTTCGGGGCCCGAGTGCAGATCTTCCTATTACACCTACTTCTATTTTGGGTTCTCCTAAGACCCCGAGTACTATTCCTCCTTCAGAACTAACATCTAAGTATGTTGTTCCGAGATCAGGGGTTCAACTACAAATCATTATTCGAATAATTCCTTTCATGAGCTTGCAGCTACCTAGATGCATAGGCCACTACCTTACCATGCTCCATCAGCATGTACCCCCATCCCACATGAGATGGATCACAGTAAATAACAAAGCTATTATTACCCTCGGACAGGGTCAAAATTGAAGAAAAAGTCAACTTGTCTTTGAACTTCTCAAAACTACCCTCACTAGCATTAGACCACAAAAACTTCACCTTTTTTTGAGTGAACTTAATCAACGGAGTAGCAATAGAAAAAAAACTTTCCATAAATCTTCTATAATACCCAGCTAAACCCAAGAAGCTCTGAATATCGATTGGATTCGTAAGTCTAGGAAACTTCTTAACAAACTCAACTTTCTATGGATCCATCATGATCCCCTCACTAGAAATAACATAACTAAGAAAGGTCACAACATTCAACCAAAATTCATACATTAAAAACTTTGCATACAAACATTAATCAATCAGTGTCTGCAAAACTATGTGGAGGTGATTGGCATGATCCTCCTCACTATCAAAATAAACCAAATGTCATCAATAAACACGATCATGAACAAATAAAAAAACTGCCAAAACACCTGGTTCATAAAGTCCATAAATACATTCGGAGGAGTAGTTAACCCGAATGATATCACTAAAATCTCAAATAACCATATCAGGTTTGAAAGGCTGTCTTAGAGATATCTGCCTCCCTAATCTTCAACTGATGATAACCCGACTAGAGATCAATTTTAGAAAAATATCAAGCACCCTGAAGATGGTCAAAGAGATTATCTATCCTAGAAAGAGGATACTTATTCTCTATCATTTCCTTATTCAGTTGCTAATAATTTATACACATCTGAAGGGGACTATCCTTCTTAAGCACAAAGAGAACAGGGGCACCTCACTGAGAAATACTAGGAAGAATTAAACCCTTATCAAAAAGATATTTCAACTATTTTATAAATTCTTTCAATTCAGTCAGAGCCATTTTATAAGTATGAATAGAGATGGGACGAGCATTCGATAGAAAATCCATCCCAAATTCTATTTCCCTATCCGAAGGAATACCAAAAAGATCCCTGGGAAATACATTAGGATATTCATTAACAACAGGGACAGATTGTAGAGAGAGAACCTCAAAACCAGAATCTTTGATGGAAACTAAATCGTATAGACACCCATTGGATATAAATTTACGGGATCTAAGATATGAAATAAACCTTTCCTTAGGAATTGAGGAAACTTCCTCCCATTCCATACTAATTCATTTAGGAATTTGAAATTGACTCTTTCGATTTTACAATGTAGGGAAGCATAGAATGAATAAATCAAATCCATCCCCAAGATCTTATCAAAATATACCATATTCAATTTAATTAGAGACACCAAAGTATCCTTTTCACATATAGATACCATACAACCCTTATAGACCCTTCTAGCCATAACGGAATCACCCACCAAGATAGACACAGAGAAGGGATCAAAAATACTCTAAGGACCAAAACAAAAATAAACAACCACATAAGAGGTCACATAAGAAAGGATAGAACCTGGATCAAGTAAATAGTACACATAATGAGAGAAAAGAAATAACATACCAGTAATAACAATAAAAGACTCCTAATATTCTTGATGGGTGACAAGAGTGTAACGACAAGTCTGATAGGTGTCGGTACTAGAAGTAGAAACCTTTGGCACAGGAGCTAAAGAATTGAAACCTAAACCTAATTATCTTTAGTTAAAATATTACCTGAAGGACAGTTCTCTGAATATGATTAGGATGGCCATATATAAGAAATTTATTTGTCCTCTAATCATAAAAACCATGGCACAACTATCCATAAAATCAACAAAGAGAATATAATGGAGCTGACTGAGCTTTACTGGCCTGAGATTGGGTACCTTGTGCCTTAAACCCACTGTCAGCCTGAAAGTGATGATCGCTCAACGGCTTAAGATATGGATCACTATCCATAGCATGTGAACTTGAGTTTCCCCAAGTCCTTTTCTTGTTCCACTGCCTACCATCTCTACCATTGTTCTAATGGACTCCACCCTACTTTAAATATCTGAACTTCTTACTTCATCTTTCCCTTATTTATGCTTGCTTCTTTTTCTCAACCTTAACTTTTTGCATATACTTTACTAGCCTAGAGATATCTATGTCATTATTCAATATCACCGCTTTACACTCTAGTATTATATCTCAGGAAAAACCCAAAGCAAAGTTCCACAACCCAGCCTTCATTCTAGATACCAACTTTGTAATGTAACATGACAACTGATGGAACATCAAGGTATACTCCTTAATAGTAATCTTTTCCTTCTTCATGTTCACAAAATCCTCAAATTTACCCTCTCTCAACTCCAGAGGAAACAAATGACTGAGGGAATCACAAAAAAATCCTCCCACATAGCCTGCTCAACATTATTGCCCTTCAACTTCTCCCACTCCTTATACCACTAATATGCCATATCCTTCAATATATATGTGGTAAATGATACATCCTCTACATCAGTAGAATGCATCAACCATAATACCTTCTCTATTTCATCAACAAACCCTTAAGGATCCCCCTTAACCATAGAGCCTATAAATATCAGAGGATTCATCCTCATAAATTGGCCAACTCTAGTGACCTCAAAAGATGGAGCAACAAAACCAACACGATTACACTGACGAGTCTGACAAATCACCAACTAACATAGCAGATAAGTAAATTAATGGAATTCAACATTAGAAATATCTTATTGGGGTGATAAGGCATGAACATCATAAGTTTGAGAAGGCCAAAGAGGACTGGTAGGGATTAGTAGAATAATATCTAGGCAATAAGGAGACGAGGCCCTAGACCGAGTCTGTATTCCATAATTAGGTAACTTATATCTATATAGTACTCAGGTGGAATAGAAGAGTTCCAACGAGCAATAGATCTTCGGGGAGGCATGATCTAAAATTTGAATAAATATAATTAGAGAAGATTTCAATGCCTTATAGTCTATAGCTCAAAAAATAGATCACAAGGAAAACATTCCTATATTCCCCATAGCTTCTCCCTTGTAAATGTGGCATGTTATAAACCCATAAAAGAGACTCTACTTGACACAGTGTAATGGACATCCAATGACCATGAACCTACACTATAATACCAAGCTTGTTATAAACTAAAATAGGGCCTAGCCATGATGGGTATCTCAAGTCTGCTAAGGACTAGAGACAACCCTCTTTTCCTTGCCTATAGAACACAATACAACTAGCAGCGGATGAATTCTAAACCTATAACAAGATAGTTAAGCAACTAGCTTAGAAAAAAGTTAAGAACTTTAACATCCATCCCAATCCACAATAATTCATAAAGCCTCTAGTAACAAAGAACAACCAAAGTCGGGATACGCCTCTGATGATAGCCAAAAATAAATTGAAAGATAATCTATGATCTAGTGAAACCAAAACTTGAAATGAGGGCCTTCCAAAGAATAGAATCTCACCACTTCAAGTTGACTTATGAGAAATCTAGGTATCACCTAACAATATATAGGAAAAATAAAAATATATCTATTCTCTACATTGCATGGGGATACAACATCTGAGGATGGTTAGCAGGGTGAGTGATAGCATGTAACACAAGAAAAGGATAAACTAATGCCAATGAAAAATCTAGTCCAAACTTAAAGTACATGTTCACGTACATGCTTACGTATATATATATATATATATATATAAGATGTTGGGATAGAGAACAAGGTTTAGCATGTGATTTAAAACCATTAACCTAGACTGTGTAGCTCTAAGCGTCATAAGAGCACCTATGTGTTATATGGGTTCAGCTTCCTCTACTTAAAGGGCCCAAGTGTATGTTAGCCATACAAACCAATAAAATCCAAGTTTTAGCCAGGGAATTCCTCAACCCCATCCAATCCAAAATATATATATAAGTGTGAACTATGCACACGATCATAAAGACCCCCACGCTGACAATCGTGGTTTTCTATATTAGTCCCCCTGGAACCTCCACTTTCCATGACATGCTACACAACCCTATTTAAGCCTAATTCAAACAAGTTTAAAATAAACCATCTATTTAATGAAGGAATTATTCAACAAAGCATCAACCAAAGGTATAGTTATACCATTATGTTTGCCAGCTTGTAATTATGCCATACCAATTTCGTCAACTTGGGGGAATGCCACAACCCTTA
The DNA here is from genome assembly GCF_002878395.1 of Capsicum annuum. Taxonomy (NCBI): domain Eukaryota; kingdom Viridiplantae; phylum Streptophyta; class Magnoliopsida; order Solanales; family Solanaceae; genus Capsicum; species Capsicum annuum. The sequence goes on along the minus strand of NC_061115.1, from coordinate 150,257,781 downwards.
TTTGTTAATAAAATCAAGTTGGGGGAATTACATGACACTTCATTGTTCATAAAATCAAGTTGTTGTTTAGTAAATCAAGTGGGGGAATGCCATGACCCCCTTTGTTCATTAAATCAACTTGGGGGAATGCAATAATATCCTTTCTTTACTAAATCATTTTTAATATTAAAAAAATTGACAACATGACTTTATTAACCCTTTCTATCCATTTAACCATTTACGCAATGCATTAGTTTAGGAAAGTAAGACAAATTATTTGATTAACCCTATTTCAAATCCAATTATGCAAGTGGGTTAAGGAAAAACAATTTCAAAAACATAATTCCAAACAACAATCATCAAATTAGGGGAATACCTCAATCCCCATCCCATTGACCATACCCATTTACCAATAAGGTTTCAAAATAGATAAATAAAACATGGAAACTTGCATTAAACCCATGAGAGTGAAATTCAAGAAATAATCCTTCCAAAAACCTCAATCCAAATAAAAATCCACAATAAAATCCATATGAATAAACATTTACACACATTCTTTAAGTAAATAAATTTTAAGATGAGAGGTACATGCCTAAAACTATCACAATTATGGAGAGAAATCACCACTTGGTAGCTCTAAATGATCAACCTTGAGAAAACCTAGATTTTACTTCACTTAGGTATTTGAGAGAGTTTAAGAGTGTGTTTAATTATTTTTTTAGATGATAATTAGGTCCCTAATGGGTTTTAAGGTCATGGGTCACAACCGGGAAAAGAGGGAAATAACCAAAGTACCCTTAATAAAACATTGAAAATTTGATGGCTAGTGACTATGGGTTACCTTACAACTCATTAGGATATGTTATAGGTAGTTATGATGACTCATAGTATTGGAAGAAACATAGGGCCATCTCACTAGGGTTGTCTACGAAAAGCATCCTATGACTCATAAAGAGTCATAATTAGTCATGACATCCAAGTTGTAGACCTAAAAATCCATGGCTATTACACTGGTTTGGTTATAGATGGAACCTATACAACTCGTTTAGAGTCTTTAGGACTCATTAGGTGGGAGTTATGGTCAGGAAAAAAGACATGGACAATTATTCTGGCCAACTTATGACTTGAGCCCTGTGACTCGTAGGGAGACGTTATAACTCATTAGGTAAGTCGTAGCTTAGGTAGAAGGCTCAAATATCAAAATTCTAAAAGGAAATATTTTTCGGGTATTACACTTCTTTTTTTGCAAGTATAGTGATGTTTTTGAGGATCAAAATTGGTTTAAGAGATTTACTTGTATGGGTCCTCCTAGGTTTAGTGGTGCTATGGGCGAGGATGCCGATTAGTTTTTTATTGGCTGTTATGAGAAGTTGTATAATTTGGGTTTGCTTGAATCACATGGTGTTTCCATTACTACTTATTAGTTGAGGGATGCTGCTAGAGATTGGTGGAGGTCATTTGTTAGTTATAGACCTCTTGATGCTTTTGAAATAAGATGGGATCAGTTTATTGATGTATTTTTTTAAGAGATTTATTCCTTATAGTCTGAGGGATCAGATGAGAAATAAGTTTGATCACCAAAAGTAGGGCTCCATGACTGTATCAAATTATGAGGCATATTTTCATGTATTATCCATATATTTTGATGATAGTATTTCCATCCAGTCTGAGAAGATTTTGATGTTTGTAAAGGGTTTGGATATATCTTTTATCTTTTAAGTTGGATACATCTTAGATAGTTGTATTATGAGATATTTTTAGAGTATTGCGGATCATGCTAAGATAACTGAGGGTATTCTTCAAGTATATCAGTAAGGCACCAAGAGGGTGCACTATTTTAGTGAGTTTCGAGGTTAAACTTCTTGACGCTGAGTTTTTAGAGGTTCTCATGGGTATTATGGTAGGATAGTGTAGGAAGACTTATAGATTTTAGGTGATGAATTTTTGGTTCAGTAGTTTAGGATGGCCATTTGGTCCTAGTGGTACCTTCTACTCTTAAGGTGGGTCACAGAAGATGCTTTGTGTGTGATGAGATTGGTCATGCAGCTAAGGACTATCCTTGTTGTGAGATTTGAGATACTCCTATATCAGTTGTAAGAGGTAGGGGTTCTACTAGATGTGCAATAGGTAGAGATAGTGGAGCTCATGGTGGTGGTCATGGGGCTACTCAGCCAGTTGGCGATCGTGGTCAATGTTATGCTATACTCGATAGACCATAGGTAGCGGTTTCTGATATTGTGATCACAGGTATTTTACTTATTTGTTTCAGATCTGCATCTATGTTATTTGATTTGAGATTGACTTTATCATATGTGTCTGTGTATTTTGCTTTGGATTTTACTTTTATTAGTGAGCCTCTTGCAATGTCTATTCGTGTATCAACCCCTATAAGAGATTCTTTAAGGGTGGGTTAAGTGTACCAGTCTTGTGTTTTGACTTTCTCTAGGCATAAAACTTGGGTAGATTTGCTTGTGTTAGATATAGTTGATTTTGCCATTATTAGTATTGATTGGTTGTCACCTTATCTTGCTGTCCTAAATTATTATGCTAAGACTGTGACTTTAGCTTCATCGGGTGTTCTAAGTATAGTTTTGAAGAGTGAACTTTATTCAGGCACTAAAAGGATCATATCTTATGTTCAGGCTCATCGATTGGTTGGGAGGGGTTGTTTGTGCTACTTGGCTCATATTTGGGATACTAGTGTTGTTTCACCTCCTTTTATGGATTCTGTTTTCACTGTTCATGAGTTCATAGGTTTTTTTCTTATGGATTTACTTGGTATACCTCTGGATCGAGATGTTGATTTTTCCATTAATATTTAGTTGGAAACTAAGCCCATTTCTATTTTTCTTTATAGGATGGCCCCAACTCGGATGAAGCAATTGAAGGATCAATTGTAGGAGTTGTTGGATAAGGGATTTATTTGACCTAGTGTATTACCCTGAGTATCTTGTTTGTGAAGAAGAAGGATGCGTCTATGCATAAGTGTATTAATTATTAGCAATTGAAAACTGTGACAGTTAAGAATAAGTATACTCTTCCTCATATTGATGATTTGTTCGATCATCTTCAGGGTGTTGTGGTGTTTTCAAAGACTTATTTGAGATTCGAGTATTAGCATTTGAAGACTAGAGCTTTGGATATTTATATTTTTGGATCAATATGTTCATTATTACTTCTTGGTAATGTTTTTTGGGTTGGCTAATGCCCCTGCCGCATTCATGGAGTTGATGAACCAAGTGTTTTGATCATATTTTGACTCCTTTGATATTGTAATTATAGATAATATCTTGGTGTATTCCAAGCATGCGGTTTAGCATAAGGAGTATTAATGGTTTATACATTAAAGATTAAAGGATGAGAAGTTTTATGCTAATTTTTCAAGTTTGAGTTTTGGTTGGAGTATGTATTTTTATTAGGTCATATGGTGACTAAAGAGGATATTATGGTTGATTCACCCAAGATTGCAATAGTTCGTTATTTGGCTAGGTCTACTTTACCTATCGAGATTTGAAGTTTTGTTCACTTACAAGGTTATTATCAATATTTTCTTCAAGGTTTCTCATCTATTATAGATCCTTTGACTAAGTTGACTCAGAAGAAGATTTTCTTTTAGTGGTTTGATGCTTGTGAGGAGAGATTTCAAAATCTCAAGGATTTGTTGACTAGCTCCTATCTTGATTTCTTCCCAAGGAGGATGTGGGATTAACCATATTTTGTGATTGTTCAGGTGTTGGGTTAGGTGTTGTGTTGATGCAATAGGGTAAGGTGTTTGCGTATGCTTATCTTCAATTGAAGCCCCTTATAGAAATTATCCTACCCATGATTTGGAGTTGTACGTGGTTGTTTTTGCTATGAATTTATGGGGGCACTACTTTTATGGATTTCATTATGATATTCTCTCAAATAATCATAGCCTTTAGTACATATTCACCTAGTGAGATCTTAATTTGAGGCACCATTATTGGCTTGAGATGTTTAAGTAATATCACTTGACTATTCTCTAACATCCGAGCAAGGCCAATGTGGTTGCAGATGCTTTAAGCTAAAAGTCAACTATAATGGGTAGCTTGGTGCATATTTTAACCAAGGAGAAGTCTTTTGCCTTAGAAATTCAGTCTTTAGCTAACCAGATTGTTATGCTTGATGTTTCAACACCTGGGCGTGTTTTGACTTCTAAAGAGGTGTAGATTTGAGCTCATCAGTTTAATAATACTGGATTGAGATTGATTCGATATAAGGTGTTGAGTGGTTAGTCTAAGGAAACCTCATTTGATTAAGATAGATTTTTAATAATTAGAGGCCGAGTATATATGCCAAGAGTAGATGATTGGATTTGATTGATGGAGGAGGCCATTGTTCTAGATATTCCATTCATCCGGGAGTAACTATGATGTATCATGATTTGAGGCAACATTATGGTGGGGTGGTATAAGGAAGGATGCAGTAGATTTTATAAATCATTGCCTACGTTTCCAGCAGGTAAAGGTCAAGTATATGAGACTAAGTGGATTGCTTCATAGGTTACCTTTACCTAAGTGGAAGTGTAAATGAATTACTATAGACTTTGTGACTGGTTTTCCTTATACTTCTCATGGCTCTAATACTGTTTGGGTCATCATGGATAGATTGACCAAGTTTGCTCATTTCACCCCAGTTCAAGTTTCTTTTAATGCTGAGAGGTTGGCCTATATCTACATTCATGAGATTATGCATCTTCATGGTGTACCAGTGTTTATTATATCAAATCCAGGTTTAGTATTCACATCTCACTTTTTAAAGACTTTTTGGGACTAGTTAGGTACTTGGATTGATCTTAGCACAACCTTTTACCCCCAGATTGATTGTCAGTTATAGTCAATGATACAGGCTTTAGAGGATATGCTCCGCCCTTGTGTGATTGATTTTGGTGGCCAATGGGAGAAATATTTGTCTTTAGAAGAGTTCGCCTATAATAATAGCTTTCGTTATAGTATCATTATGGATCTTTTTGAGGCATTATTGCTCACTAGTGGATTGGTTTGAGGTCTCCGAGATTAGGCCACAAGGTATGAACTTTCTTCATGAGTAATTTGATAGAGTTTGGATCATTTAAAATAGACTACAAGTAGCACACAGTAGAAAGAAGTGCTATATGGACTATAGACTTCATGCTTTAAGTTTTAGTGTTGGTGATTATATTTCCCTTCGAGTTTCACCCATAAATGGTTTGATGAGGTTTGGGAAGAAGGAAAAGCTAAGCCCTATGTATATTGGTCTATTTGAGATTCTTTGAACTGTTAGCGATGTGGCCTATTTAAACATCCTGGGATTTGAACCTTATAAAATTTCCCATTTTGTGGATTTTATACATCATATGATTTGGGGTACTAGTCGTATGATAGAGTATGGGTTAGGTGACCCGATCATATATTTCCCAATGTTTGGTAGTTGAGTTTCTAGAATGGGTACGACTAGGTAGGTACGAATCCTATGGTTGATGATGGGGCATTGCTTTATGTTTTTCTTCACTTAATATGAAACTTAGTCACTTAACTTAGATCTGAGTACGAGTGGTTCACCATGGGTCGTGGGGATAGGGTATGAGTCATATAGTCTAACTGGTATGTTGGACAATGTTTAACCCCTCATAATTATGTTATGGGTATAGGTTAAGGGTACTAGTCATATCCTTGGGTATGGTTTTGCTTGGGTGGTCATATGTTGGGAAATATTGGTGTCCAAGGGGAGTCCTAAGGTATTAGATAAGGGTACCACTCATACCTTAGGGTATGGTTAGGGTGGGGTGGTTGTACCATCCTATGGGAATTTTAAGCAATTAAAGTTAGGGGTAATCTGGACATTTCCCCCCTTAAACTATTATGACCCCGTGACGTAAAATACCTTTTTGGGGATTCACTAAATTATTCACAATCTATCAAACTGTCTTAAACACTCGAATTCTCTCAAGGCTCTAAGGTTAAGGAAGTCTAGGGTTTCCTTCAAAGTGGTCAATTAGGGACTTACAAGGGTGATTTCTCTCAGTCATCTTCTTAATCTAAGGCATGTAGTCCTCCCTCATTGTTAGTTTCAACTAAAGGCATATTTTATAAATTCTTTTCATCGTATAAATGTTGTATGGTTTTGGATTTTCTAATATATGTTGGGGTTTTTTATTACAATGGTTGGTTATGGTTCTCCTATGTCTTTTACTTATGGTTTTCATATTATTATGGTTGTTTGATCATTAGGTTTCATGGGAATAGTTAATTGGCACTTGGTCTTGGCTTTCGAAATACTATGCCCCTAACATGTTTGATAAAATGCCTATGAGAATGATTTTGGTTAAATTGTTGGACTTTTATAGAACTATGGATGGTATAACTTATTAATGGAACCCTAAATGGTTTAAATGGTTTAGAATTATTAAATTGTAAGGTTTTGGTTGTTCAGGTTAGTCTAATTGAAAGCCTTAGTGGGTACAAGAGAGTCCCCTAAGGAAACTTAATAATGAAACACTTGTGGTGTATATGTGACTCCCCCAAGTCAACTTAAAAATATAATGAGTACATGGGGATCCCTTACACAAAATAGATGGCTAAGGACATTGCTTGCAAGCTATAATCGGTATAACGATACCACTATTTATAGCCTTGTTTAATAATAAATGGAATGGTGATTTTGTTGTGCGGCAATGGTTTTAATTTGGCAATAATGGTGAGGTGTGATAGGTAACCATGAAGGTATGAGTCCAATGGATGGACACTTAAAACTCATATTTATCATCATGATGATTGGTCATGGCGACCGTATATGATACTTACGGGGTACATGGGAATCCTCTAAGTAAACTTTTACATATGTATCATGGGGAGCGAAATGTGCTCGAGAATCCCCTACTTCTATGGAATTTCCAATTCATGCCCCTACACACACCGAGTCCGTTTTTGGGGGTTACACTGGACCTATATATCCTATGGATGGTTCTAGAACGCTTAAGCTACACATACCCAAATTAATGGTTTTAAAGGTATGCTAAACCCGATTTCTTTTCCCAACATGGTTATATATATGCATATATGGTTGTGAATGGATATGGTTATTTTACTTGGTTTTAATGGTTGGCATTATTTTATTCTTATCCTAGGTGCATACTAGCATTTACCTACTAACCCACCGTCTAGCGGAAGTATCCCCATGCGATGAAGGAATCAACCATTTTACTCCTCTAGCTTAGTAATCGAATTTAAGATCAGCTGTTTGATTAATGTGGTGAGTTTTCATATTCTGAAATGCTCCATTTTATGTCATGGATGTCTTTACATACTCTGGTTATTTCATAGACATTGGTTTTTTCTATGGTTAGGGGCATGTCTTAACCAGATATATTTTACTTTTGGTTAGAGGCTTTGTGGGACAATTATGGATTGGTATGCGTGGTGTTGATAGTGATGTTAGCCTTAGTATTGGCATTGGTATTGGGTCTGATACCGTTTGATTGTATATATAATTGTTCCATCCTAATATATTATGGACTTGCACTTGGTTATTATTTTTGTTTGGGTATGGTTATTGGTTAGGTATTTGATTGTTAGACTTGCTAGGGTTAGCCACGGTTGTGGACCTATCCTAGTGTTTGGAATTGTACAAAATGCTATCTTATTTTATTTTTGGAATTCATCCGACTCAGTGTACGTGTTTGGAAGTTGGGTTGGGTAACTACAGTTGTCCCTATCCTGGTTGGACTTGGCATGCCCATTATGACAAGGCCCCAGTTTGGGTCATGTTAAGTTGGTATCAGATCATTAGTTCATGATTAATTAGGAGTCCACAAAGTTATGTCGAGTGTAGTCTCTTTTAAGGGTGTGTAGCGCACCATATTCATAAAAGAGTCTGCAAGAAATTTAGGAATGTTTCTCTTTCTTTGTGTTCTATTTTCAAGTTTGGAGTCTAATTCTTACAATCTTCTTTAATTCAGGTTTGTTCGTCTTTTAGACTATGCCTCGATGATTTGATGCGAATAGGAACTCCTCTGTCTCAATTAGGGATGATGTTGATGGGACATGCTCTACTCAGGGGATACATAATCAGTATAGGGGTCTCATCCCTAGTTGTTCTGGAGTTCCAGCAGTTCCTCTAGTGCTTCTCAGGTAGACATCAAAAATATGGATTTTTGTTAGTCGATCCATGTGATTGGTTAGTTGGTAGCTTCTCAAGCTGAGTGTGGTGCATATAGTATTGCATATTTTAAGGCCACAAGGATTCACAAGTTTATGAAGTTGAGTCCTCTATCTTTTACTGGTGTTGCGATAGAGAAGGATCCTCAGGGTTTTTGGATGAGATGGAAAAGATCTTCAGTCATGTAGGCCACAAATATGGAAGGGGTGAATTTTGCTACCTATCAGCTAAAGAATGTGGTATACCAATGCTACGATGAATGAGATCAAGTAAGGGGTGAGGATGATGAGTCTCCTCTATGGGAGAATTTCTCTGAACATTTCTAGATTGCATTTTTCCTCAGAAGCCAAGGAAAGCGAAGACGGAGATATTTGTTAATCTGAAATAGCAGAATATGTCCATCAAAGACTATGCCCTTAAATTTTACCAGTTGTCCAGGTATGCTCTCGAATTTGTAATTGATATAAGGTCCAAGATGAGAAAGTTTGCTTCAGGACTATCTCGTGAGTTAATCCTTGAAATAAAGAGTGCATTGCTAATCAAGAAAATAGATATCTCTAGGTTGGTTGTTGATATGCAACAAGTGGAAGAGGAAAAGAAAAAGTAGTTTGAGATAGGTGAAAGGCAGGGTAAGAAGTATAGGTTCTCAGAGCAGGGTGGTGGTCAATAACAAAGTAGTCGAGATGGTGGTAAGTGTCCACAGAAGAAGTGGGTGAGTGTAACACCCCGTATTCAAGTACGTGTATTGGTGTATTCAAGTACGTGTATTGGTCTTATTTATATGGAATTAATTTTTTATTTTATTTATATCGGAATTTGCCCATCGATTGTTCCATGCGAAGGTTATTGAATAAGCTTTCCAATGATATAAATATTTCAAAAAACAGATAGGTTTCAGATAGAATCGAGCACGTTTGAAACTATAAAACGGTGGCCGGGATATTTGGGAATAGTAAATGTACAGGAAATGCCGGGATATTTAGGAATAGTACATGTGCAGGAACATTTCCTGCACACAAACTACTGAGGCCGGCCGAATTTTTCGGTCAAATTAGAACGATCATAACTCCCTTAATATAATGAACTAGGAGAGCTGAGACCTATGAAAAGAAACATCTTTGAGTCTTCTTTCCAATGCAATTAGTTTCATCCAAATCCAACCTCTGAGTAAGGAGTTAAACTCGTTTTACTTCAGCCTATCAAAATAGATTTTTAGGGTCAACTTCAAACGACCATAACTCCTTGTACAGGATGAAATGGGTGGCCTACTTTTTATGAAATTAAAAACCTTTGAATTATCCTTCCAACAATACCAATTTCACACAAATCCGATATCGGAGCAAAGAGTTACGGTCGATCTACTTTAGCTTATCAAAACAGTCTACCAAAGGAGAGATTTGACATTATTTAAATTTTAAAGGCATTTTGGTCATTTTCTATTATATTATGGATGGGAATATGTGTATATATACATGTATATGAGTTCAAAAACTCATTTTCATCATCAATCATTGAGAAAGAACAAACCCTAGCCAAATTTGACCTTTAAATTACTTTTGATTCAACCATAGAAATTTCAAAGTAATCCGATAACTGCGTTTGTCATCTCGAGAGCTTCGAAGGGCACCTATTATTTGTGCAAACAGGGTTACATAATCAAGAGGTGAATTCTAAGGTATGAATATTGTTTGCCTTTGTTCTTTTCCATATATATATGTGTGATAAAGGATTATTTGTATTGGATGTTATTGAAAGGTGATGGAAATAGGGTTATGGACTATTTTGCTTGGTTTGGTTGTATCGAAATTTGGAAGGTGGATATGATAATTGAGTTATGGAAGGTGGATATGGTGATATACTATTGAATTGATGATTATTTATGTCAATGGCTCAATTTGGTTTAATGGATTGGTTGTAAGGATAAATGAATCCGAACTTGATATTGGAGGATGTTGTATGAATATGCATGGCATGTGAATGTAATTGGAGTATAAGAGGAGTTAAGGTGACACCCTTTATGGTGTAATTAAGGCTTACTACTTGACCACTAGTTTGGTGAATTCAAATAATTTAATTATGACGTTTGGTTGCTAATACTAGATTGCTATATATGTTCATTGTAGATAAGTAATCCGAAAAGACGGGAAGTCCATTTGGTACTAGTATTGAAGGTTGACAGTCAGGTATGTAAAGTATACTTTATGCCATATCTTTGGCATGAAAGTGAACAATTGTTCTATTAAGAAAGTTTCCAAAGTTGTTCAATAACATGTGATCCATAATGGTTTTGTATGATGTCCTACGTTACCAATGAACTTGTTTCCACCGTACAAGATGTCAAGACATTCCAATACTTACTTGTTCTCCAAATCTTACATGTTTATTGCACTAGTGAATGTCAGAAGGTATCTGGTTACTCAAACAAGATCCATGTGCTATTAATGACTCCAAAACGTTTCATTGATATACCAATAAGTTCCTACTTCATTGTTAAGGCATTGATGACTCCAAAACACTTCATTGGTCTGCCAATGAGTTCTTACTTCATTGTTATTGCATTGATGGTTTATTTATACGTCTCTTATTGATGTATCATCGTTTTAAAGTATCAAAAATACGGTGGTGACCGAAATAACAATCTCAAAGATTAATTGAACTAAGTGATGGAAGTTCTCTCTTATCGGGTGGTTTCCCAGGGGCATAAGCCTATCATGGGTTGATCCCTATTTATGTGTTTATGGGTTGTATCCCAGGGGCATAAGCCTATCATGGGTCGATCCCATTTGATATGTACTGGAGGCAGCCTAATGGTCACAGTACAGTACAGTAATGATTACAAAGATGATAAGAACGAAGGTAAAGTGAATGAATAAATACAATGTACAGGTTGTCACAAGTTCTAGTAGGTGTGGTCCACTCCTATTACGATTTATTCACTTGTTTCTGATTTCTATTGAGCTCTTATATCATATGTGATTATCTACAGCTTTACATACTCATTACATACTTCATACTGACGTCCCCCATGGGGGACCTGCATTTCATGCTGCAGGCACATGTACCTCAGCTTATACACCGCACAAGTAGGAGCCAGAATATCCAGTTACTTTTGGTAAGCTCCAGTTTGCTTTGGGATTTCTGTGTCATATCCAGTTACTTTTCGTATTATATAGAAGTTAATTATATGGCGGGGTGTGTCCCGACCCTAGTTAAACTCTGTGTATTGTCTAGAGGCTTTGTAGACCTAATGTACAGTCAAGGTGGTGTTTTGTTAATAGACATGATGGCTCCAATGACCAAGTATTGTATATACATATATATGTGTGCTTGAGCTTATACAGGTGATTATTTTCTTTTATATGCGACATGATGCTATTCGAATTTTGGGTTGTCATAGAGGTATGCATGGGAAGTATAAGGTTATGAGCTGGTTCTCTCGGGCCTCCTCGGTTACGGGTGCCAGTCCGCGCCAATAAGATTTGAGGTGTGACAAAAGTGGTATTAGAGAAGTTCATCCTAGTTAGTATACAAAGTCGTGTCTACGTAGAGTCTTGTTTATCAGTGTGCCGTGCACCGCATCTATAAACAGGAGGCTATGGACATTATGGAATTATCTCTTTTCTTCATGTCTTAGATCGTGCGATAGAGCCTATATTGTATATGAAGCCATATTTGACCACTGAATCTATTTGTTTCTCTTATTATAGCAATGATGCCGGTTACCAGAAGCAAGAATACTGGTAAGCAAGTAGATATGGCTGCCAGAGAGGGGACTAGTAAGTCACCCACTATACCAGCTAATCAAAGTGAGGTTCCAGCTGAGCATGCATCAGAAACTTCTTCCACTCCGGAAGAAATAAGGGAAAGGAGAACTATATCCCCAGAGCCACCTATTAATGATGCTGATCAATATCTTAGAAATGCATTGCAACTTTTGACTTGTATAGTTGTTGGGCAAACTCAAGGGAAAGCCATTCCTACCATGGGTCCTAGTGGTACAGATAGGGCGGCTAGCCTTCGAACAGAGGATTTTCTTAAGATAGATCCTCCCACTTTTACTGGATTAGATCTTAACGAGGACCCATAGGACTTTATTGATCAAATTTAAAGGGCCTTAGATGTTATGCATGTAACGGGTAGAGAGACAGTGGAGTTAGCAGCGTATAGATTCAAAGGGGAGGCTATATATTGGTACGAGGACTAAAAATGATCTAGGGGTATTGATGTACCCCCAGCTACTTGGAAAGAGTTCAAAGAGGCGTTTCTTGATCATTATCTTCCATTCGTGATTCGTCAGGCCCGTGCAGATCAGTTTTTAAATCTTCATTAGGGGATTATGAGCGTAAGGGAGTACAGTCTCCAATTTAATTCCTTGTCAAGATATGCTCCTAATGTTGTAGCTACTATAGATGATAAAGTTCATCAATATATGGATAGGCTGGATCCATATCTTGTTAGAGATTGTACTATTGCCGCTTTTAACAAAGATATGGACATAGT
>NC_061115.1:150178463-150242145 GCF_002878395.1 Capsicum annuum | reverse complement strand
CTTTTGCACAAAAAATGGAAGATCAGAGGCAGAGGAGAAGAACACAGGAATTAGAAAGAGGATATTCTAAGAGGGTCAGATCTATAGGGCAGTTCATGGTATCCCAAGGATGGTTCAGACCACAATTTTCTGCTAGACCACCTAGGCCATTATATTCTTATTCTGCAGCTAGTGCCCCACCATAGTTCCAAGGATCCAGAGGAAATCAATTTGGGCACAGAAGTGAGAGTCAGAGTTCGCGAATAGTGGGGTACCAAGGGCAAGAGAATATGATCCAATCGAGACCTCCTCGAGAGCCATGCAATAAATGTAAAAGGTATCATTTGGGCGTATATCAGTTGGGTACCAATGTTTGCTTTTGGTGCAGTATGTCGGGGCATATGATGAGAGAATGCCTACAAAGGGGCATAAGGGGTATGGCACGACCTACGGGGTTATTTGTTGCATCATCATTATAGATGCCTTATTCAGGAAGGGGTGCAAAACCAATGGGTCATGTTAGATATGATAAAGGAGCCATGAGTTCTAGCGGGGCTCAAAATCATATGCTCTAGCAGATCGATAGAATTTAGAGGCTTCCCCAGATGTTGTTACGGGTACGTTGTTTATCTTTTCATTTGATGTATATGCCTTAATTGATCCCGGTTCTACATTATATTATGTTACTCCATTGGTTTTTGAAATGTTCGAAAGAATATTCGAACTGTTAGTTAAGCCATTTGAAGTATCCACACCGGTTGGGGAATCCATTATAGCTAGAAGGGTTTATTGAAACTGCATAGTAATTGTTTGTGGTCGTGATACGATGGTTGATCTTGTAGATTTAGAAATGGTAGATTTTGATGTTATAAAGGGTATGGACTAGTTGGCGTCTTGTTATGCCACAATTGATTGCTGCACGAAAAAGGTATATTTCCATTTTCCAAATGAATTAGTCCTTGAATGGAAAGGTGAAATTGGCATACCAAGAGGTAGATTTATTTCTTATTTTAAGTCAAGAAGAATAATTTCCAAGGGATAAATATATCATTTAGTTAGATTAAGGGATACAGAAGCGGAGCCACCAACTCTTCATGTTGTTCCGGTGGTAAATGAATTTTCTGATATATTTCCTAAAGATCTTCCAGGTTTGCCTCCTGAACGAGAAGTAGAGTTTGGTATTGATGTAATAATAGACAACCAACCAATCTCCATTCCTCCGTATAGAATGGCCCCAGCAGAATTATAAGAATTGAAAGAGGAATTGAAAGATTTGCTAGAGAAGGGATTCATAAAGCTTTGTATGTCCCCCTGGGGAGCACCAGTGTTATTTGTGCGCAAAAAGGATGGCTCGCTGAGGATGTGTATTGATTATCGGTAATTGAATAAGGTTACTATTAAGAATAAATATTCTCTCCCAAGAATTGATGATTTATTTGATCAGTTATAGGGCGCCAAGAGCTTTTCTAAGATTGATTACCGGTCAGGTTACCACCAAATAAGGGTCAAAGAGAAGGATATACCCAAGACAACTTTCCGAACACGGTATGGTCATTATGAGTTTCTAGTTATGTCATTTCGGATAACAAATGCACCCACAACTTTTATGGATTTGATGAATAGGGTGTTTACGCCATTCCTGGATGTATTTGTGATAGTTTTTATAGATGATATTCTAGTTTATTCTAGATCAGAAGAGGACCATGCTAATCACTTACGACAGGCATTGTAGACTCTTCATGATTGTAAGCTTTATGCAAAGTTCTCTAAATGTGAGTTTTGGTTAAATTCGGTGGCATTTTAGGGTCATATTGTATCTAGTGAAGGGACAAAGGATGATGCTCAAAAGATAGAAACTGTGAAGAACTGGTCAAGGCCCACAACACCTACGGAGATTTGTAGTTTTCTCAGGTTGGCCGGTTATTATAGAAGGTTTGTTGAAGGCTTTTCTTCCATTTTAGCACCCTTAACCAAGATAACCCATAAAGCATCCAAATTTCAATGGAATGATGCCTGTGAGAAGAGTTTTCAAGATTTAAAGAACAAGTTGATTTCTACACTCGTGTTGGTACTTCCAGAAGGCACCGAAGGGTATACAGTGTATTGTGATTCTTGTAGAATTGGTTTAGGATGTGTATTGATGCAGCAGGATAAGGTAATAGCATATGTTTCTAGACAATTATGGCCACATGAGAAAAATTATCCTACACACGATCTTGAGCTAGTAGCAGTGATTTTTTATTTAAAGATATGATGCCACTACTTATATGGGGTTTATGTTGATATATATACTGACCATAAGAGCTTGCAATATATTTTTAATCAGAAGGATCTAAATTTAAGGCAGCGGAGATGGCTTGAACTATGAAAGGACTACGAGGTTGATATCTTGTACCATCAAGGGAAAGCAAATGTAGTAGCTAATACGTTAAGTTGTAAGGATATGATGGCGCCTATATAAAGGCAAGGGATGATTAAATATCTTCACTAGTTAGCTAGTTTGGGAGTTTGCCTTCTTAAAACTCCGGATAAAGAGCTTATCATACATAATGGTGCAAAATCTTCATTAGTAGCTGAAGTGAAAGAGAAGCAATGTACAGATCCTGTTTTATTTCAGCTTAAGGAGAATGTTCAGAGTGGTGCGACCAAGGTATTTGAGCTTATGTGAGAAGAAGTACTTCAGTGCCAAAACCGATTGTGTATGCCGGATGTAGATGGGCTAAGAAAGAAGATTATGATAGAGGCACATTATTCAAGGTATTCTATTCATCCAGGATCAACCAAAATGTATCAAGATTTGAAAGATATGTATTGGTGGAATGACATAAAGAAGAGCATTGCAGAATTTGTAGTTGAATGTCTAAATTGTCAAAGAGTTAAAGTTGAGCACCAAAAACCCAGAGGTTATATGCAATGCATTAACCTTCCAAGCTGGAAATGGGACATGATTAACATGGATTTCATTATTGGTTTGCCTCGTACATCCTAGAAGTTTGATTCTATATGGGTGATTGTTGATAGTCTTACCAAATCTGCACATTGCCTACCAATTAGGACCACTTACACAGTTGAAGAGTATGCAAAGCTGTACATTAAAGAGATAGTCCGATTACATGGAGTGCCAATCTCTATTATATCAGATCAGGGAACCCAATTTACCGCAAACTTTTGGAAGTCTTTTTAGAGGTGTTTGGGAACACAAGTGGAGTTGAGTATAACTTTTCACCCTGAAACAGATGGACAAGCAGAACGTACCATCCAAATACTTGAAGATATGCTATGAGCTTGTGTAATAGATCTTAAGGGCAACTGGGATAATCATTTACCTATTATTGAGTTTACCTACAATAATAGCTATCATTCAAGTATCAAAATGACACCATATGAAGCTTTATATAGAAGGAAGTGTAGATCACCAATAGGATGGTTCGAAGTGGGTGAAACTCTTTTGTTCGGACCAGATCTTGTTTATCAAGCCATAGAGAAGGTTAAAGTAATTCAGCAATGACTAAAAATAGCCCAAAGTCGACACAAGTCATATGCGGATAGTAGAAGGAGAGGGCTAGAGTTTTCTATAGGTGATTAGGTATTTTTGAAGGTATCACCAATGAAAGAGGTAAAGAGATTTAGCAAGAAAGGGAATTTGATTCCATGTTATATAGGCCCGTATAAGATCACTCAAAGATTTGAACAAGTTGCATATGAATTAGAGCTACCCCAAGGGCTCTCATCAGTACATCCTATATTTCATGTGTCAATGCTTCGAAAGTGCATCCGAGATCCATCACATATCACTTTTACTAAGGATGTGAAAGTTGCGGAAGATCTTACCTATGAGGAATTGCCTATTGCTATTCTAGATCGCCAAGTTAAGAAGATGAGAAATAAAGAGATAGCATCTGTGAAAGTACATTGGTGAAATCGTCAAAGGGAAGAGATTAAATGGGAAAATGAGGAAGCAATGAAATATAAGTACCCTCATTTGTTCAATGATGACGAGGAAGTTCAAGAAATGGAGTTAGAACATTAACAAGTAAGTTTTTTTTTAATATATGCATAGTATTTATGTGATGATGTGAATATTAATGACGGAATTGAACTTGTTTCTGTTGAATAACTATTCTAACATTCGAGGATGAATGTCCTAAAGGGGAGAAGGATTTAAAACCCCGTATTCAAGTACGTGTATTGGCGTATTCAAGTACGTGTATTGGTCTTATTTATATGAAATTAATTTTTTATTTTAGTTATACCGGAATTTGCCCGTCGATAGTTCATGCGAAGGTTATTGAATAAGATTACCAACAATATAAGGATTTCCAAAAACGAATATAATGGAGCACGTTCGAAACTATAAAATGGTGGCTGGGATATTTAGGAATAGTAAATATGTAGGAAAATTTTCTGCACACACACTACTGAGGCCGGCCAAAGTTTTGGGTCAACTTCGAACGATCATAACTCCCTTAATATAATGAACTGGGAGAGCTGCAACCTATCAAAATAGATTTTTAGGGTAAACTTCAAACGACCATAATTCCTTGTATAGGATGAAATGGGTGGCCTACTTTTTATGAAATAAAAGACCTTTGAATTATCCTTCCAACGATACCAATTTCACCCAAATCCGATATTGGAGCAAAGAGTTATGGTCGATCTACTTTAGCTTATCAAAACAGTCTACCAAAGGAGAGATTTGATATTACTTAAATTTTAAAGGCATTTTGGTCATTTCCTATTATATTATGGATGGGAATACGTGTATATAAACATGTATATGAGTTTAAAAACTCATTTTCATCATCAATCATTGAGAAAGAACAAACCCTAGCCAAATTTCACCTTTAAATTATTTTGATTCAATAGTAGAAATTCCAAAGTAATCCAATAACTGCGTTTGTCATCTCGAGAGCTTTGAACGACACCTATTATTTGTGCAAACAGGATTGCATAATCAAGAGGTGAATTCAAAGGTATGAATACTGTTTGCCTTTGTTCTTTTCCATATGTATATGTGTGATAGAGGATTATTTGTATTGGATGTTATTGAAAGGTGATGGAAATAGGGTTATGAACTATTTTGCATGGTTTGGTTGTATCGAATTGTGGATGGTGGATATGGTAATTGAGCTATAGAAGGTGGATATGGTGATATACTATTGAATTGATGATTATTTATGTCTATGGCTCAATTCGGTTTAATGGATTGGTTGGAAGGATAAATGAATCCGAACTTGATATTAGAGGATGTTGTATAAATATGCATGGTATGTGAAGGTAATTGGAGTATAAGAGGGTTAAGGTGACACCCTTTATGGTGTAATTAAGTCTTACTACATAACCACTAGTTTGGTGAATTCAAATAATTGAATTGTGACGTTTGGTTGCTAATACTAGATTTCTATAAATGTTCATTGTAGATAAGTTATTCGAAAAGATAGAAAGTCTATTTAAGACTAGTATTGAAGGTTGACAGTCAGGTATATAAAGCATACTCTATACCACATCTTTGGCATAAAAGTGAACAATTGTTCTATTTAGAAAGTTTCCACAGTTATTCAATAACATGTGATCCATAATGGCTTTGTATGATGTCCTACGTTACCAATGAACTTGTTTCCACCCTACAAGATGTCAAGACATTCCAATACTTACTTGTTTTCCAAATCTTACATGTTTTTTGCTCTAATGAATTTCAGAAGGTACCCGGTTACTCAAACAAGATCCATGTGCTATTAATGACTCAAAAATGTTTCATTGATATACCAATAAGTTCTGACTTTATTGTTATGGCATTGATGACTTCAAAATACTTCATTGATGTGCCAATGAGTTCTTAGTTCATTTTTATTGCATTGATGGTCTATTTATTTGTCTCTTATTGATGTATCATTGTTTCAAAGTATCAAAAATATGGTGGCGACCAAAATAACAATCTCAAAGATTAATTTAACTAATTGATAGAAGTTCTCTCTTATCGGGTGGTATCCTAGGGGCATAAGCCTATCATGGGTCGTTCCCTATTTATGCGTTTATGGGTGGTATCCCAGGGCCATAAGCCTATCATGGGTCGATCCTAGTTGATATGTACTGGAGGCAGCGTAATGGTCATAGTATAGTACAGTAATGATTACAAAGATGATAAGAACGAAGGTAAAGTGATTGAATAAATACAATGTATAGGTTGTCACAAGTTCTAGTAAGTATGGTCCACTCCTATTACGATTTATTCACTTGTTTCTGATTTTTATTGAGCTCCTATATCATATGTCATTATATAGAGCTTTACATACTCAGTACATCTTTCGTACTGACGCCCCCCATAGAGGACCTGTATTTCATACTGTAGGCACAGGTACCTCAGCTCATACACTGCATAAATAGGAGCCAGGATATCCAGTTGCTTTTGGTGAGCTCCAGTTTGCTTTAGGGCATTCCGTGTCATATCTAGTCAATTTTGGTATTGTATAGAAGTTAGTTATATGGCAGGGTGTGTACCGACCTTAGTTAAACTCTGTGTATTATCTATAGGCTTTGTATACCTAATGTACAGTCAAGGTGGTGTTTTGTTAATAGATGTGATGGCTCCAACGGCTAAGTATTGTATATACATATATATGTGTGCTCGAGCTTATACAGGTGATTATTTTCTTTTATATGCGATATGATGCTGTCCAAATTTCGGGTTGTCATAGAGGTTTACATGGGAAGTATAAGGTTATGAGTTGGTTCTCCCGGGCCTTCTCGATTACGGGTGCCAGTCTGCCCCAATAGGATTTGAGGTGTGACAGAGAGTTCTTATTCTTTCTTTATAGCTAGTGCTCCTTACCTGAATCAGTCATGTTACAACCATCAGTAGAGTGGCAATAACTTTAGTGCACAGGGTGCCCAGTCTCAAACTAGTGGGCTTATTTGGCCTTATCATGTATCCTTGAAGGTTCTGTGATCGGTTTCATTAGGTTTTAGTGATGAAGGAATGGACAGGTGATTCAAATATGGTTATCTAGGCCATAGGCATTGAAACTGTCTGGTTGGTAAGGTTTCTTCAAGGGAAAACAAGGTTCTGGTTGCCTCTTCATTTTCTCCTGTACCAAAGGTTACTACTTCTGCATCTGTTTCTTCTTCTGGTACTGGTGAAGGCCAGAATAGGGTATATAGTCTTGCTTCCCTAAAAGAGTTTGAGGCATCCCCTGATGTCATGACTCGTACATTACAAACCTTTTCTTATGATGTTTATTGTTTACTTGATTTGGGGTCTACTTTATCTTCTGTGACCCCATTTGTGGTTTTGTATTTAGGTTTTGATCCGGAGGTTATTTCAGATCTTTTTCTATTTCAACCCCGGTAGGTGACTCGATGGTTTCTAAAAGAGTCTATAGGGGTTGTGTGCTATATTTTGGTAGTAAGATGACTTTAGTGGATTTGTTTAAGTTAGATATGATGAATTTTGATGTCATTCTGGGGATAGATTGGTTATACTTGTGCTGCTTGTCCTTAGATTATCGGACTCGTAAGGTTGTATTTAAATTCCTTGGTGAACCAGTTATTGAGTGGGAGGGTGGTTCCTTACCTCCAAAGGGGAATTTTATATAACATCATAGAGCTCAGAG
This sequence comes from Capsicum annuum, assembly GCF_002878395.1. Lineage (NCBI taxonomy): Eukaryota > Viridiplantae > Streptophyta > Magnoliopsida > Solanales > Solanaceae > Capsicum > Capsicum annuum. The sequence continues at coordinate 150,234,556 of NC_061115.1, read as the reverse complement.
GTAATTCACTAAAGGGTGTCTCTATCATTTGGTCTGAGTTAAAGACTCTAACTCGGAAGGTCCTTCATTACATTCAGTTTTGGTGGTAAATAAGTTTCCTAAGGTTTTTCCATATGATCTTCCTGGTGTTTCTACGGATAGGGAGATTGAGTTTGGGATTGATTAAGTTTTGGACACTCGTTCAATATTTATTTGTCCTTTTAGAATGGCGCCAGCTTAGTTGAGGGAACTAAAGAAGCTACTTAATGATCTTTTGGTTAAGGGTTTCATTTATCCTAATGTATCCTCGTGGGGTGCACCGCTATTATTCATGCATAAAAAAGATGGTTGCATTCAGATATGTGTTGACTATCAGTAGCTAAATAAGGTGATAGTTAATAACAAGTATTCTCTTCTAAGGATAAATGACTTGTTTGATCAGTTGCAAGGTTCCAAATTCTTATCTAAGATAGATCTTTGGCCTTAGCATCATCAACTTAAGATTAGAGAGGTGGATATCTCTAAGACGACATTCCATACTCTGTATGGGTACTTTGAGTTCTTGGTTATATTATTTGGTTTGACAAATACTCCGATGGCATTCATGGATTTGATGAATAGGTTCTTCTATTATTTTTCTTATTTTTTTGTCATTGTGTTAATTGATGACATCCTGATATATTCTATACGTGAGATAGATCATGCCAATTAGCTCCGTGTGCTGTTGCATACCATGAAACAACAATAGTTATATGCCAAATTCTTGAAATATGAATTTTGGTTGAAGGTTTTCACATTTTTAGGTCATATTTTTTCTAGTGAGGGGATCATGGTAGATCCATAAAAGGTGGCAATGTCTAAGAAAAGGCCTAGACCCATGACTCCAACAGATATTCATAGATTCTTGGGTTTGGATGGGTACTATAGGAGGTTTGTGGAGATTTTTTTAATGATAGCTTCACCATTGAATAACTTGACTCAAAAGAATGTAAAATTCTCTTAGTTAAATGCTTGTGAGAGTAATTTTGAGAAGCTGAAGGATAAGCTAACTTTGGCTTCAGTTTTTACTTTGCCAGACGGCCATAAAAGGTTTGTGGTCTACTGTGATGCGTCCCGGGTGGGACTTGGTTTTGTTTTGATGCAGCATGGTTAGGTGATTGCCTATGCTTATAGATAGTTGAAAGTGTATAAGAGGAACTATCCTACCCATGATTTGGAGTTTTAGCAGTGGTGTTTGCATGAAAAATCTAGTGGTACTACTTGTATGGAGTGCACATGGACATATTTTCTATTCATAAGAGTCTGTAGTATGTGTTCACTCAGAAAGAGCTTAACCTCAGGTGGAGGAGATAACTTGAGCTTCTCAAGGATTATGACATGAGTCTTTACTACCATCCAGGTTAGGCTAATATTATTGTTGATGCTCTTAGAAGGGTTTTCATAGGGAATTTAGCATATATAGATAATGAGAGGCAGGAGTTGGTGAAGGATATTCACCATTTGGCTAATCATAGAGTTCACTCTTTAGACTCCATGGATGGTGGTATGATCGTACAGGAAGTTGTTCAGTCTTCTCTTGGTGTAGAACTAAAGAGAAGCAACTTCTTGATCCTACCTTGATAAAAATCAAGGGTATGTAGGTTGGCAAAAGGTAATGGTATTTGAGATCAGTGGTGATTGATGCATAAATTGCAATATGTTGTTCGTCCCAGTTATATGGAAATGTATCATGATCTCAAGGAGATGCATTGGTTGAGTGGTATGAAGAATGATGTGGATTATTTTATGGCCAAATATTTAGTGTGTCAACAAGTGAAAGTTGAGAACATAAGGCCTAGAGGCTTGTATGAAAAGACTAAATTTTTGGAATGGATATGGGTGGTGATTAATATGGATTTCATTACCGTCTTCCTTGATCTCACAACTAATTTGATTAGGTTTGGGTCATCGTTGATAGGATGACAAAGTTGACTCACTTCTTGCTAGTGAGGACTAACTTTTCGGGTGAGGATTATACAAGGTTGTATTTTCATGAGATTATGAAGCTGAATGGGGGACCTATTTTGATTATCTCGGATCATGGTATGCAGTTTTTATGTAATTTTTGGTGATCATTTAAAAAGGATTTAGGTACTAAGGTTAGTTTATGTACTGCTTTTCACCCACAGAAGGATGGGAAAGTAGAAAGGACTATTCATATATTTGAGGATATGGCTCGTACTTATGTGATTGACTATCGTGGTAATTGGGTTGAGAATCTACCTATTGTAGAGTTTACTTTCAACAATAGCTATAATTCTAGCATTGGGATGACCTCTTTTGAGGAATTGTTTAGTAGGAGGTGTAGATCTCTAATTAGGTGGTTTAAGCTCGGTAAGATGGATATATTTAGCCCAGATTTGATTTATAAGGCTATGGAAAAGATAAAGGTGATCCAGGATATGCTTAAGGTTGCCCAAAGTTGCCAAAAGTCCTATGCGAATGTAAGGCATAGGGACTCAGAGTTTGAAGTTGGGGATAGGGTGTTCGTAAAGATGTCTCGAATGAAGGGATTAGTGTAATTTGTCAAAAAGGAAAAGCTCAGTCCCTGGTATGTTGGTCCTTATGTTATTTTGAGTAGGGTTGCTAATGTTGCGTAAGAATTGGAGTTTCTTTCTAGTTTGAGATCCACTCATTCGGTATTCCATGTCTTTATGTTGAGAAAGTGTATAGGTGATCCTTCATCGGTTTTTCCTTTGGAACAATTGGGTATCTTAGATCCTAATTGAGATCTTGGATCAGCAGGTTTGTCAGTTACGAATCAAGGATGTAGCTTCGATTAAGGTTCTATGATTGAACCACAAGGTGGAAAAAGCTACTTGGGAAGCAGAATAGGACATGATGTCCCAGTATCTTCATTTGTTTTTTGCTCCAGATATTCATGCTTAAGGTATGTGTTCTTGATCAGATCTTTATTTTCTAACTTGGTCACAGGAAGGTTGGTTCCCTTGTATCTTTGTTTTCCAACATAGTTAAAGGTTGGAATAGTTATGTTGGGGTGTAATTGGTTCTTGCACTACCTTATCCATCATAGAGAGCAAAGGGTAATCAGGAATCACCTATTCCTATGGTATTTATAGTTCATACGGCTAGATGCATCGAGGCCCTTCAAGGGGTTACACTAGACCCATACAGCTCGTAGGTAGTTCTAGGATAGTTAAGCTACACATAACCAGGTTAATGGTTTTAAAGGCATGCTAAACCCAGTTCTCTTTCCCAACATCATTATATATATATGTGTATATATGTATCGTTATGAATGGATATGGTTGATTTTCTTAGTATTAATGGTTAGCATTAGTTTATCTTTATCCTGAGTGCATTCTAGTGTTCATCCACTAACCCATCCTTGGGAGGCTGTATCCCTATGTGAAGCAAGAACGGGCCTATCAGTTGTTCATCCAGTTTTCTATGTTTCTATGTTTCTCCATTATATTCTAGATGAGTCTCATGTTATTCGTTGGTAGTCGGTTCAATTAGATAAGTCGTTGTCTTTTGTTGAGGAGACGGTCTCTATTTTGGCAAAGGATGTTAGATAGTTGCGCTCTAGAGTTGTCTCTATGGTTAAGTTTCAGTGGCTACTTCGACCAGTAGATGAGGCTACTTGGGAGGTTGAGTTTGATATGTGTGATTCTTATCCCCAACTCTTTGTTAATTCTTCTATTTATGTTCCTTAGTTTGAGAACAACTAGGTTTGTAGTGGTGGATGATGTAACAATCTAAATTTTTGATGAAATAAGTGTAATACGTGTTTTTGAGTTAAATAACTATTTTATGTCTCCCCATAGTTTTATTTTGGAATTTTTGGGGGTGTGGAGGTTATTGGCACTTTTGGATTCATTTCAAAACTAATTATTTGACATTATGATTTTTGATGGCTTCAAAATCCTTATTATGGATTTCCTTGGTTATCTTTTGATTCTCATGACAGATGGCAGAACGGACTATGTTAGTAGATCCGAAACATCATTTTTAGGGAGGTAATATATTTGATGTGGCTTTATGGCTTTTAAATATGATTTCGACCGCTTTTAAATATGATTTCGACCTTCAGTTTCAAGTTGTGATTCTAGATTTCGAGGATCATCTTTTTGCAAATGATATTTTTTTGAAAATTTGATACTGTTATTTAGTCTAAAGTGTTGAACTTGATAAGGTAGCATATTTCATTTGCATTCATGTGATTATGGATGAATTCCAAATTGCCTATGGTGAATGAAATTTACCAAAATCCCCAGCTAGTGCACTAGCTACCTATTGCACCTGTGATCACAAAAGGGCCAACAGTCGAGATGTTGCAATTGGGAGCCACAACCGTGATTGTGAGCCTCAGTGGTGATTGCGATGCTTCCCTATAATCAAGAATTGTGATCCTGATCATGGTCTGCGATCGTGGAACCTGAGTATATATATACTTGGTTTCGCCATATTTCACCATTTTTGAAACTTGGAGTTTGTTTCAATGTTTTAAGCTATTTTCTTCACTTCTAAGCTTTGGTATGCTCCAGTACATCTATCTTAACTAAATTATTCCATATTTATCATTAAATTCTTGTTCTAATCTGAATTTTAACGTGGAAATTGGGGATTTTGGCCCCAAAGGCCCAAAATTGTATTCCTTCAAATTAAACCCCGATTTTAACCCCTTTTAACTTATATGAGCTTCTAGTACAAACATTATCAGTTTCCCCTTGATTTCATTTGCAATACATCTTCAAATCTTGATTTCAAAATGGATTTTGAAGATTTCACACGGTTATTGAAGATTTCACACGGTTAACTTTAAAAATAGGTTTTTTTGTCAATTCAGACCTTGTTTTTTAAATCATTTTTGTTTGGGTTTTCAGCTATAGACTCCAAAAAATATGAGGAACAGGTTTTTGAAATAAAATTACAATTTGCCCTTCTTTTTTGAAAATCTATTTTGGGGGTCCATTTTGACCTCGAATTGAAAGTAGACAATATGAATATTGTTGGCTTTGCTTTGACACGTATATTATATATTTTGATATATTAGTTGATTTTGGGATCGTTTATTAGAAGTAGGAGTTTGTTTTTGAAGTGTTGCAGACCGATTTTAACATTCGAGGTAGGTTATGGCTTAACTCTTTCATATAGGGCTGGGTAGTGAATGTTGGTACAAAATACATATTAAGGGTGAGAACTAATCATAAAAAATGTCTATCTTTGTGTTGTACCTTTGTGTGGGCCTATATGAGATGTAACTATTGGTTTTGAGATATTATGTGATGTCTGTAACCGTGTGGGGTCCTGTGTGATGTTGATAGCCTGAAATGCATGTGAATAATTGTATTTTGTTGTTTAAAATGCCTACTATGGTACCATTTGTATATTTTGATATATTGATACTCTTCTGGCTTACGAATCATGTGGAAATTCATGGATGGTTGGAAATAATAAGTAGATAATTGGCTCACATAGTTGTGGAATACTCATTATGGTTGGTTGTGAAAATACTCAATGTGGTTGGTTGGGGAAATACTCATTGTGGTTTGTTGTTGAAATGCTTATTGTGGATTGATTATCAGTATTATATCCTCATATCATACTCATTCATGAAACATTGGTGCTACCATAGCAACACCAAGAAACACTGGCAACACCTTAGTAAAACCATCCCCGAAGTATATGTCGGGGAAGAGATATTGCAGTATCTTATAAAACCCTTCCCGAGCGAAGTGTTGGGGAGAAGATATGATATATGGATTGTATTGAGGTTGACAAACTTCCAATGGGTCCTACATTGGGAAACTTTAGCTTCGTAGGTATTTACGTGGATTATGCATCGATGCTGGAGGTTGTACGACAATCTCGTGTATCATCATCATCATATAAATTGCATTTATTTTACTATGTTTATGTTGTGATTGTATTGTCATAATGACTTGTCAGGTATATATTTGTTTTATCTTTCTTTACTTATATTTGTTGAACTTGTATTTACATGTGCTCCTTTGTTTTACTTATGAGTGATATAATGTATACTTGTGTTCTACCCTAGTTTGTTACTGCAATATATGAGATATATTAGAACTATTAGTGCAAGCGATGTAGGCTACTATTTTGGGACAGTTTCTGATCACAGGCGACGTGCCCATGTTGTGTGTTTTTGTGTGCTTTTTTTCTGCTTTACTTGGTCGGCCTATGATACCTACTAAGTACAAGTGGACCGTACTCACTTCTATTGTGCCTATCTGGTGTAGATTTCGGTTTGGTGCATCCTATATTGCATGGTTTGGGAAATTTTGGAGCTTTATGGTAGTTGTTTACTTTTAGACGTCCGGATGCTTTCTACTAATTTTCTTATAAGACTATATCTTTATTCTATTTCAGAGATAAAGTTTTTCATGTTTTTGGGTTATCTTATGACTCTCTATGGACTCGAGTTGTATTAGATATGTTCTTACACTATTGACACCTGGTTTTAGGTATTATGGATTTAGTGTTGGTTACATTTCCTTCTGCATTTACTGTATTATATGGTTTAGTTTTATTCTAGAAAACTTACCCTGGGATTTGAGCATTATCTCTCTTTTGTATCGGTTTGTGTAATAGGCTTAATTGTGAAGGGTCGTGCGTGAGAAGTGCCATCATGACCATTGTATTTTGGATGGTGACAGTTCATAGGTTTAAGACCTTGACAGACTTAGTTATATTAGACATGGAGTTTGATATTCCCTTGAGGATATACTGGTTATCTCCTTATCATGCCAGTCTTAACTTTTTAGCTAAATTAGTTACGGTGGCAATGCTTAGGAGAGAGAAGTTAGAGTGGAAGGGTACTTTTTTCGCTTGTACAGTGAGGGTAATGACCATAATTCATGCCCAAAAACTATTAAAGAGAGGGTGTAGCACATTTTTAGTCAATCTTTGGGAGGATAAATCTATAGCTCCTCCTATAACATTCATTATAGTGGTGTATGATTTCTTAGAAATGTTTTTGGATGATATTTTGTGTATGCCTCCAATTCACAAAGTAGACTTAGAGTCGGGGACTAGACCTACTTCTATTCCTTTATACCATATAGTACTTGCTAAGTTAAGAGAGTTGAAATTTTAGATGCAAGAGTTGTTAGAAAAGGGATCCATTATCCTAAGTATCTCTCATTTGGGTGGACAAGTGTTTCTTGTTATAAGGATGTGCATAAACTATCGCCAGTAGAAAAAGGTGATCATTCGTAACAAATATAACTTGCCCAAAATAGTTGAATTATTAGACCAGTTACACGGAGCTACAATATTCTCAATGATTGATTTGAGGTCGGGTTATTATCATTTGAAAATCAGGGCGTAGAACATCCTAATGACTACTTTTTGAGCTCATTGTGGGTGCTACAAGTTTTTAGTTATGTCCTATTTCTTGAAATGCCCTACCTACTTTCACGATCTAGATGAATAGAGTGTTTCAGTCCTTTTTAGATTCATTTATCATTGCGTGTATTGATGATATACTTGTTTATTCTAGAAGCGAGAAAGAGCATGAAGCTCATTCATGTACTGTGCTAAAATTATTGAAGGAAAAGAAACTGTATGCGAAGTACTCTAAGTGAAAATTTTGCTTTCTTTTATATCCTTCTTGGTGCACATGGTTTCAAGAAGTGGTTATGGTGGACCTGCAAAAAGTTTAGTCAGTTAAGAATTGGGCTAGCCTAATGAACGTGACAGAAATCTATAGTTTTATGGGGTTGGCCAGTTACTACCACCTATTCGTTAAATAATTTGTTGCCATTACATCGCATTTGACTCATTTGTCTCAGAAAGAAGTTCCTTTTGAATAGGATGAAAAGTGTGAGGAAATCTTTCAAAAGTTCAAAAATGTGTTGAATTTGTCTCTAATATTGACCATGTCTGTTAAGCGGAAGGATTTTATTTTATTTTAGGATGCCTCATGTTTGGGTTTCGATGTTCTATTGATGCAAGAACATAATGTAATTGCTTATGCTTTGATGAAACTAAATCCTTATGAGAAGAAAAATACCATGCGTGACTTGGAGATAGAAGTTGTAGTGTTCTCACTGAAAATTTGGAGACACTATCATTATGGGGTGAAGTGTAAGGTGTTCACCGACCACCGCAGCATGCAACACATGTTAACTTAAAAGGATCTGAATCTAAGATAGAGGAGAACGATGGAGTTGATTAAAGATTGTGTTATCTCAATCTTATATCACTCAAGTAATTCCTATGTAGTGGCATATGCACTAAGCCAAAAACCAGTGAGCATAGGGAGACTAAAATTTCATGAGGCGTCAACGTTCCCGTTGGCAAGAGAGTTGTGACATTTCTTAATGGTTTTCTGATATGTAAGAAACTAGTGAAGGCAAGGTATTGGAAAATGCAGAGGTTCGGTACACTTTCTATGATCATATTAAGAAGCAACAATTTGAGGATAAAAAATTGAACCATCTTTAGAAAAAAGTATTGCATGGGTAGGGGAAGGAGGCCATTCCAGATTACAAAGGGTCCTTAAGAATCAGAGGTCGATCGTGTATACCTAGGGTGGCTAACCTAATTTCCACCATTCTAGACGGGGCTCATAATTCCAAGTAATCCATACAGTTGGGTGCCAACAAGATGTATAGAGACTTGAGACAACATTAATGGTGGCAAAGGACGAAGCATGCCATCGTAGATTTTTTGGCAAAGTGTAAAAACTACCAATAAGTCAAATAGGAACATCAAAATCCTAGTGACACTTTTAATCAAATGACCATTCCAAAGTTAAAGTACGAATGGATAATGATGGATTTTATCGTTGATGTTCCTAAAACCTTGAGGAAATGTGACTACATTTGGGTCATAGTTAAATGATTGACTAAGTGAGCTCACTTTATTCCAGTTAGGGTTGATTATTATGCAACTACATTGGACAAAATTTATGTAAAGAAAATTGTAAGATTGCATGGGGTACCGGTGTCAATTATGTCCAATAGGGGTACTTAGTTTTCCTTCAATTTTTGGAAAGTTTTAGTTTGAATTGGGGTCTAGATTGGACCTGAGCATAACTTTCTGCCCATAGATAGATGGTTGTCACGACACAATTTGTCAGGTCATGATGGCGCCTACCATAACCCATTAGTAGGCAAGAGAACCCATATTTCGGAACGTCTGGTAGTGGACTACTAAATAATAGAAGGAAAATAATATAGAATAAATCAACTAAGGATCAATACATAATAAAATCTAAAAATCTGGTGGTATCAGTACAAGAGTTTCTAATATAATAACAGTGCAAAGGTGAAATATCTAGAGAATTACACTGATACAACTTATCTCTGTACAAAATAGAGATTAGTCTAATACATAAGAGAGAGATGAGTAATACACAGAACGTCAGGAGTTAGCTCTAAGTCTCTGAACTATGGCTGCTCCACATGATACACACATCAATGATGATAACCCCGTACTATGAACTACAAGCTGTAAAAGTGTAGTATGAGTACCAAATGAATGGTAATCGGTAGGAAACTATAAAGTGAGCTCCAAAGATAAAGTAGATACATACAATATATAAATAGAATGGAAACTACACCCAAGAGTCCAGAAATCATATAACAAGTCAATGAGAATAATAAGGGCCAACTATCCTGTTCAAGTCCAAGAGCCTAAAACAATAAAACTAAGGAAGTATCAGGGTGAAATATATTATTCCAATGACATTCAATTGACATGAATACTATACTATATATCCCAGATCTATATATGAATGGAGAGCGGCATAAAGATACATAGTAATATACAAGGCCACGAAACGATTATACAATATGAACAAACGAAGAAAGGGATATACAGTTGTGCCTAGATATATATATTAATAGATATAGATACATATACATATGAGACTATCTCAAAGCATAACCTAGATCACCATATCCTTACACTAAGACCTCATTATAATACTATTAGGATCTAATACTATCCTGCTCAAGGTTTCTAATCCACATCGCTTGACATGAAATAACCTTGCACAAAAATACAATGATAAGATAGAAGAGGCCAAAAACATAACTCAATATCGATACCAGATCAATAAGAAATCTAACATAAACTAGCCATAATAATGATCATAATAATGATAAGAACAATATCAACAACAACATGAATAAATAGCAACTTCAGACAACCAAATACCTAGCCGAGTCTCTCTGTACCCCCACCTCTCTAGGCTCGGAAAGTTTAATCAATATATAATAATAGAAGGAATATTCTTCACCGATATTTATGAAACTATCCCATACTAGCTAGTAGACGTAGGTGCATACTGTGATAGAAGATGCGCATGTAGGAATAAATGCAAAGTACACAATTAATATTATAATCTCATCATCATAACCATCTCTATCATAAATATCATCATTATGTCCATCACTAGCATAATCAACCTTCTTTCTTTGTGGGTATCAATATATCATCATAGTATCCTATGGCTTTGTCGGGTATCAATATATAATCATAGTATCCTCCAACCTTGTCAGGCATAAATATATAATCACAGTATCCTCCAACCTTGCTGGGTATCAATTTATCAACACAGTGTCCTTTGTCCTTAGCGGGTATCAAAATATCATCATAGTATCCTTCGGCCTTACTGGTTTTCAAAATATCATCATAGTATCCTCCGTCCTTTTCGCATATCAATATAATCATAAACGTCAAAACACATATATTTATAGACATTTAATAGGTACACAGGCTCAAGCCGTGGCAAAACGAAGGGTAAATCTACAAGCCTGTTAATATATTTATAATCACAATCTTATCATCATAAAATATCTAACTTGTCAATTCTCCAAACTATTCATTATTATCTAACCAACTCTTATTATAATTAAGACACTAATTCGCTAGTCTTCATATGACCTCTAATTATTAGCCTAAACATTATCCTGCACATAATCCTTATTCATGGGACAACAACCAACCATTTTTTATGAAATATCCACAACCTTACATCAAGTCAAGATTCATCACTATACCATAATTGCCATTTATTCGCTAATCAAAATTATCAACTAATCATCCTATATCCGTTAATCATTTTTAGTCAACAATTTACTATTTTTCATCTAACCATCCTTTTTCTCCTAGAACCATCCAATAACTAACCATCATTTACCAATAATCCTCGTTTATCAACTATTCATAATTATTAAATAGTCACCTATTATCCTTAACATCTCTTATTATCAATCCTCATTAATACACAACTCCTCATTTAACAACTAATGGACGCCAAAAACTTTGTCATCAATATTAACAAATCTTCATCTACGCTAAATCCAACATTATCATTGGATATATCTCAACCATCGCTAGCTACGATATTTCAACTAAGAAAGGTTCATTAACTAGTATATTAGATTTCTATCTATTAAGCACTATAGTCACCTAATAGACAACTAGATACCACATAGCTTATCCCTTAATTACGAAGAACAATCATAAAATCGTATTTCAGCCAGAATCACTTGCATCATACCATATCTTTCTCCATCCCATATCAGATAGATATGTATACAAACATATATATATAATCATAAATCATAACCATATTCCTTACAAGGATAAAATCTCCCTAGACATCCAACCAATATCATAACACGGCCCACTTCCCAATAAAATGTCTGGAATAATCATAACCTTTGACCCATATACATAACTTGATATCATTCGATGATCAAATTTGTAAGTTGTAGCATATCTCTAATCATATCACATATAAGAGGCTTCTCATATCTAGAAGGCATAACATCAATAGGTATATAATCATCTCTCATATAAGAGGCATCTCACATCTAGGAGGTATAATATCAATAATATATAATCATCTCTAATTTAGGAAGCATCCAATATTTTTTAGGTATAATATTAATAAGTATATAATTATCTCTCATATAGGAGGCATCTCACATGTAGAAGGTATAACGTAAATAAGTATATAACATTTATAGGACATCTCATACCTATAGATCATACATCATGACTACGAGAAATGTCACCTTTCTAGGCCAATTATCATATCTAAGAGGAATATCATCTCTATAGGCCTGATAATCATAACTAGGAGGAAAACCATATCTATAGGCCCAACAATCATAACTAAGAGGAATATCATATCTATAGGACATTAATCATAACTAAGAAAAAATTCATCTCTACAGGCCAAGCATCAAGTCTTGGAGGGAATATTATCTCGATGGGCTAACATTAATCTAAGAGGAAATAACATCTCTATAGGTGAAACATCATATAAAAAATGAAGTAGTATCTCTATTGTCTCAAAAATCATAATCCAAGAAAAATACATCACTATTAAATAAGCCATGAAGCAACCTTATACTAAGGTTCACTAACCTCAACTACACCTAACATCCGCAGCTAAGTCCTCAAGACTAACACAAGCCTTGGCCTAAGTGGGCCGAAAAATCCAACTTCTAATCCCCTATTTCCATATTTAGAAAAACTATGCCCCATATTAGGCTAAGGTAACTAGTTCAACTTCTAAGTATTAAGTACGCCATCACTAATTCTACGATAGGAATTTTGACTTATAACATGGGCACTTATGTCAATCCTACAAAAATTATGGTTCCAATGTCACCCCACTAGCAGAAAAAGATTTAAATATACTAATCATGATTCAAATGCTAATAATAAATCCCAACCATGGAGTTTCATCAATTTCATTCCACAAATTAGTCTAAACTATGGAGAAGGCAATTGGATTCTAATAGGGTATTCTACAAATTAGTCTAAACTAGGGAGAAGGCAATTAGATTCTAAAAGGTTATTAACATACCACCTTACAGATCTAAAACCCTCATCTAATCACCAAACAACAACAATCTAGACTAAGCTATCCTAATCATATATCGAGACTAACATTCACATTCACACACAATACATCTCATACATTATTTATGAAAAAAAGTAGACAGATCTTACCTCAAAGTTGAACCGCAAAACCTCACTTCATCAAATGATATCCATATTGAACTAGTGTGCTTAGGGTCCAAAAATGACACCAAAACCCTAAGTGGGTCCCACATAAGGAAAATATATTTTCGAGACCAACCCAATTTTTATACATGAACAAGGAACCATAGCGCTCAATAAATGGGTGAAGACTAAGCATACTTTAGGCTAAATCAAGACTTAAGCTAAATTTGGGTTTTGAATCCAAACTAAGAAATTCAAGCATGAAATCAAAGGATTCTTACCTTAAATTCGAAAATATTATTGTTAGAAGAGTATAATCAATCTCTTAAGTCACCCACCATGACTAATTTATGAATAGCACACCATATTAAGGTTTCTAGGTCTTAATGGGAGAAGAATATGGCTAATTCTCATCCAAAATGGCCTTTTAAAGACCCATTCCAGGTCCTCAGTCCCCGTGATCATGAACACGCAAGTCATAATCATGGTTTTTCAATCACCATGACCACACCATGATCACCATCCCCATGCCGAGATCGTCATCACCACAAAATTAGGAAAACCTAGAAAATTTCCAATTTTCCAATGATACCTCGGGATTCATTAAGAATTTAATTTTTTAAAATAAAATATGCAACAACACTAAATTCGATGTTCCACATGCATTAGAAAATGCATATTTTTAATTGTTTTGACAAAATGTGGGTCCCATACTTAAACTTTCAAATTTTCGAATTTCTAAAAGATAGGTTGAAATGAGATCGAGTGCATTAGGACCTGAACCAAAGGTTTAACTAACTTAAAATGGATATTATAGATCTACTAGCGTGGTTGGAATTTGCATCCCTGATCGTTCCACTAAATTTTTTGCCCGATGATAATTTGAAACTAGCAAAGACTTTTAAGTAGAGAATTGGTTCTATAAACCAAACAAAGTGCTCGGTAACTAAACTATTAGTCCCACAAAGTCATGAAACACCTAAGAATGTGGCCTTGAAAAAATTTTTGGTTGATTGGTGATGGTCATGATATGTGTTGTCGTATCCTTATTTTGTGCTGTTTTTAACATGTGTAAAGGTTGCCATGATGTATGTTGATGTCTTAACTTATGTATATGATTAATTTACCCTTCATTCATGGAAAAATGATCCCAAGTGGGGAATAAGTGAAGCACCTAGACTTGAACCCTTGATAAGATATCAACCTTTTTATCTCTAGAGTGGATATGGGTGGGGGTGCTTAACTTGTACAAAAGGTCATGACTCAAACCCATCATGCATTCTAATTTCATATCCTAAGAAGTAAATTAAGGTAACATACTTTCTTCCATACAAAAGGGTAATCCTTTTGTCATAAACAAGCTCATGAAGCATAATCTACCCAATTGTATGGAGTGAAACCTAACCTAGACTGGACTGCTTTGGTTATGGGTGATCTATACGAGTTAGGTCATGATTTGTACCATTATTAGATGAATCAAGGGTGAATATTTGTACCCTAACTAGTGTGGTTGACCTAGGGGAATCCTTGGGTATGAGTTAGGGTGCCACTTGTACCGTAGGTGATGATTGCCAAGTAAACCATGAAGGGGATTCGTACCCCTGCACGTATGTATTTTCCAGCTCTTAACCAAGGAATTTTTGGTCATTTACCTTTCCTAAAACCCTAATTATTGACCTACATAAGTCATGGTATCTTCCTAAGTATTCATTTTCAAGACCTAAACATTCCAAACACTCAAAAAGGCTCTTGGAAAAATATTGGAGGCTAGGGTTTGGAAGAAGCTCATCTAGTGACAAGAAGGAGCAAGATTGTTATTATGTCATCTTATTTGAGGCATTTATATATTCCCCTCTTTAAATAACTTTAAAGCCTATGTATTTTACACTTGGATTAGTGAGTGTACAGGGTGGATTTGAATCAAATGAAAAAAGGTTTGGATACCTAACAATGACTAATGATGAATCTTTCTTATATTTGTGTTGATGCATGTTATGGATGGTAGATTACATATGTGGGTTCTTTTTGTATGTTGTTTAACATGAGGGTCTTTAGAAACCCTAGTTCTAATATATTTACCATGAAAATGACATTGTTAGAAGTATGTCCCTAAGGTATTTGTGAAGATGTCTAAGTGAAATGACTAATAAGGGGTTAAAACCCTTAGCACGAAAATGAATTTGATGTATATGTTTGGCCAAATATGGTAAGAAGGTGATATAAGCTTGCTAATGAAAAGTGAATACTTTGTATGGGTCATGATGACAATAACTTGAAATGTGTAATGAATTGAGTTAAAGCATTGGCCTATTTAAATGGGTTGAACAATAAAGGCCCCATGAGGGCAATGTGATCATATATAGTGTCAAATTTGTTTTAATATATTCAAGCCCGTATGTGTGGAATTAAATGCATGTGAATTCTTGGTGAATGGTTGATAAAGGCCTTGTTGGCAACATGATGACTAAATACATATCTTTGATGATTGGTTGACTAAATGGTCATACTCCCTAAAGTTTAAACTCAGATTATGTTTAAATAAAAGGTGTGTATAAGATTAATAAGTAAGAATGAATGTTGGAAAGATTCTTGATTACTCTGAATGAACTTGTGTTGTGCAATGAACTAAGGGTTTGGACCTATCTATTTGAGTAATTGCCAAATGGTCCAGGTGAAATCATGTGATGGTCTAAGGGTTGATTGTGGCCTAGATGGGTTGAATGCCTTGAGTTGAGTTTAGTCGCAATATTATTAATTGAATAGGTTCTTGTATATGTGTAGAGACATGTTGGTTTGTAGCCCTAGTCCACTTACCATTGGTTGGAGATCCCAAGTGTACTTACCATTGGTTTGAGGTCCCATCTACTTACCATATAAGATATATCGATTCATGTTACCAAGTCCACTTACCATTGGTTTGAGATCCCATCCACTTATCACAAGAGATGTGTCGATTTGTGGTCCCAGACTACTTACTATTTATTAGAGGTCCCAAATCCACTTACCTTTGGTTTGAGGTCCAGCCCATTTACAAAACAAGGTGGTTGGTTTAAGGCTCTTGTTTAATGTATTATGAAAGCTCACTATGTCTAAAATATAAAGGTAGAAGGTTGGTAGTCCTTCACCCTATATTTTAAAAATTAATGTATCATCAATGCATATTACTGACTCATTTTATCATTTGACTTATTGTGTCACTATGTGTGTATGTGTATTCAACATGCCCATTCTTAGGTAAATATGATCTCTTATGATGGATTGACATGGATTTGAAAAAAGTACTATTTTCTCTTTACCCTTGAGTTATATGCTAGCATTCCAACAGCTAATAGTCTCTGGATGCTACGTCCCCATGTGACGTAGGTGCCAAAGCATCTTCTTCTTTTCCCGTCCAGTGACATGTTGATCGAGGTGGTTCAGGATTGACTTGAAGTGGTGAGCTTCCTTACCTCAGAAGACATCATCTTTTAGTCTCTATCTTTATACTTAGTCTTTTTAAGATTTGGTTTTGCTATAGTAGTGGAATTTTCCAGACATATACTTTTTTAAGATCGCTTTTGTATAGAGGAATTGTGAAAGGATGTGGACTTAGGTATATTTTTTAGTTGATGAACCTAATGAAAAATATAGACATATCTACGCTATGACTTTGGTCATTGTTTTTCTGCTACCTTGACTTGGGTTGAATTTCCTTTGACTCATATGATATTATACGATATTTGGGATGGGTTACTAGGTTGACCTATAGTTCATGTGAGCTTAGGTGCCCATATGATATATCCTAAAGTTTAGAGCATGTCAAGTTGGTATCAAAGCCTAGGTTTAGGATCGCTTAGATGTTTACAATGCCATGTCAAGTAGAGTCATTTTTATTGGTGTGAAGCGTGCCACACTTATAAAATAAAGGATATGAGACATCTTCTGAATATTTTACTTTCTTGTGTTTCAATCTCGAGATACAGAGCTAAGGTCTCAGATTCCTCTGATTCCATTTGCTATCTTTTAGATTATGCCTCATCGAAGACCTGAGTCTCAGTGAAACACTTCTGTCCCAATTGGGGACAATATGGATGGAGTTCGTCAAACTTCAGATTTCAAATGCATGCTAGAGCTATGACATTTGACCATCTTTTTGGGTTTTATATTTCCCTCACCAACCCTTCTTATGAGAGTGATCTCTTTCATTATTCACCTTAAGAGAATACAAATAATGCAGAGTTTTATTGCTTCATCAACCTCTTGACCCAATTGGTAGCTTCTCAATTCAGGCATAGTGCCTCTTTTTCTATATCCTCTGAGGCCATAAGGGTTAGCTAGTTCATGAATTTGTGCCCATCTATGTTTAAGAATGTGAAGGTTGAGGAAGATCCCTAAAGTATCATTGATGAAATAGAGAAGATCTTCTGTATTATACATGCATTGGAGGTGGAAGGTGTCTTCTTCCTACCAATTAAAGGATGTTATGTACCAATGGTATGAAGAATGGGAGATGTCCAGGGGTATGGGTGCTAGTCTAGTTGAGTGGGAAAATCTTTCTAGTTCCTTCCTTGATTTTTTTTTTCCTAAGGAATTGAGGGAAATGAAAGCAAAAGAATTTATGAATTAGAGGCATGGTAGGATATCTGTTAAGGAGTATGCCTTGAGATTCAATCAATTATCAAGGTATGCCTCTGATATGGTGGCTAGAATGAGAGCTCAAATGTGCAAATTTATTTTGGGATTGTCTCCTAAATTGGTTCTTAAGAGTACAGAGGCCTTTTTGATTAGTGACATGAATATCCCTAAGTTGGTCATGTATATTTAATAAGTAGAAGAATATAAAAGGAAATATGGTGAGGTTAGTGAGACACGAGGTAAGATGTCTTAGCCGTCTAAGCTATGTGAGGGCCAGTAGTCTAGTGGAAGGTTGTCTAGCCAAAAGAACTGGGTGAGTGGTGATTCTCAGTGCTTTGGGGCCAGTCAGAGCCGACCTACCCTCCTTGTAGATTCTGTAGTCAGCATCACCGTGGTGAGTACGAGAAGAGGAGGAACAAATATTTCTATTGTAGCCAGATTCGACAAATACAGTGACAGGGCCCTTCTCGAATGGCTGCTCAGGCCGATAGAGCCCTTATTTCTACTTCCTCTACTCTTTCACCAAAGGGTGTTATCTCTTTTTCAGTTTCTGGTACCGGCGCTGGCTGGGGTCACTTGTATGTACTTTTTACTCACCAGGAGTCTGAGGCATCGCTGAATTTTGTTATTGGTATGTTGAAAACTCCTTCTTCATGTTATGTATGCTTATGATTTGCTTTGTATATTGAACCTCATTTGTTATTGTGTATTTAAATTTAGTTCTGAGTTATTTGGGCTTCTTTCTCTATTTTTATATTGATAGCATACTTCGTGGTTGTAAGGAGTCTATTGAGAGCAAGTGATAACTATTGATGAAAAATAAAGTCTTATTGAATGATAAAGGTGGAACTAATTATGTTTGATGCCAATTGGTTGTGTGCCTTACCTAATGAGTTTGTCACTGTACGGAAGAGAGTCCCTTGAGCAGCTAGAGGGATGGTTCTCTCTGTAAGGGTCCAAGTTAAATAGAGCTTGCCCTCTAGCATGAGCCTCATTCCGGTGTCCCATGTCCTTGTATTTAGAATAGTTGTAGGTGATCCTTTGTTGGTTGTTCCCTCAGAGGACATTGGTATTTTGTGGTTCCTTGTCTTATGAGGAAATCCCAGTAAGAATCTTAGGTTGGTAAGTTCTCTAGTTGCAAACGAAAGAGGTGGCTTTGGTAAAGGTCCTAGAAAGGAGCCAATAGTTCTAGAAAGCTACTTGGGAGGTGGAAGGGAATGTGAAGTCCAAGAAACTACAATTGTGTTTCATTTTGGGAACTCATTATTAAGGTGTGTGTCTGTACTTCTAACTTGGTCTATGTCTTTGATAGGCAATTGAAGCCCCAAAAGCTTGTGACTGATTTGTGCCTCTCTTAGACAAGTGATTCGAGTTCCTAATGCTTGAATTACCTTATATCATTGAAATTTGAAGGGTTTAATCCCTTAAGCATTGAGTGATTAAGTGTTTTCGATAAATTATTGGATAGAATCCCAAGGATATTGAGACTACGTGATTGATTTATAATGACCATGATGTGTGTTATCTTGTAACATTGTTGTGTCCCTTGTCTTCAACTGTGTGAAGATTGATTTGATGGGTTCTAAAATGTTAACATGAGAATGATATTGTCTTAACCATCATTCACAGACAAATGATCTTAAGTGGGGGAGAATAAAACACCTAAGAATGTGGCCTTGCAAAACATTTTGGTTGATTGGCTATGGTCATGATATCTATTGTGTCGTATCATTATCGTGTAATGTTTTTAACTTGTGTAAGGGTTTCCATGCTACATGTTGATGTATTAACTTTTGTATATGATTGATTTACCCTTCCTTCATGGACAAATGATCCCAAATGGGGAAAAAGTGAAGCACCTAGACTTGAACCCATGAGAAAACATCAACCTTTTTATCTCTGGAGTAGATACGGGTGGGCGTTCTTGATGCCTACTGTATGTCATGACTTATATCCACCTTTACCTCCTCTTATATATCCTAAGAAGTATATTAAGGTAAAATACTGTCCTTCATACGACAAGGTCATCCCATGGCCGTAACCAAGCTGATGAGTCATAAGCTGCCCAACCATATGGAGTGAAAACTAAACTAGAGTGGACTATTTTAGTTATAGGTTGTCTATACGAGCAAGGTCATGAGTCGTACCCTTAGTATACAACTCAAGGGTGCCTCGTCGTACCCTAACTAGTTTGGTTATCCTATGGGAAGCCTTGGGTACGAGTTAGGGTACCACTCGTACCCTAAGTTATTATAGCCAAGTGAACCATGGGGTGGAGTCGTACCCCTACAGGTGTGTATTTTACATCTTTTAACAAAGGACCTTTTTGTAACACCCCACATTTTTTAGCTAGAATGTAGACCGTCATTCCTATACATTAATGTTCCAAAAGCCTTCGTATTGATTGAGACTTGATGAGGATCCAAAATTTGTTTAGATTTTTTTCCACCAAGCCACCGCGAATCCCCCATGTCACAGTGAAAATAGCGATGGAAGACTCACCATGTTACGATGGAAATAGCTATAGAATCCTTACCGTGTCGCGATGGAGGCATTTGTAAATTTCCAAAAATTCACTGCATCACGATGAACCCCAAAATGGAAATTGTTATAATCTAGTGAGTCACCGCGATTCTGTCACGTCTCAGTGGGTATCATGATGACCCACTAAGCGCATCGTGATAAGCCTAAAAAATGGGATTTTTTCTGCAACTTTTAAGTCCGAGGGAAGTCTTATCTTTTCCCTATAATTACTAATTGTATTAACTGATGATTAAAGCATTTTTAGGGAAGAGTATGCTTATTTTAACTTAAATTTCTCAAGAACAAAAACCCTAACATCTCTACCAAATATCGAGAACTCATCCCTAAGATCAAGAATTCCAAGAAATGGATCAAGATCTGGGTTCAATCTATCAAGATCCGGGTTCCATCTTTCAAATTTTATAATCTAAGGTATGTGGGACTACTCTACAAACCTTGGGTATAAGTGTAAATTTTTTATGAAGATTAAATATCCTCAGTTATGATTTAAAATGAAGTATTCAATATGATTTTCCAAAAGTATGCATCATGGGACTGTTATGGTGAAAACAATGGTTGTCTTGAATCATTTTTCCTGGAAATTGAATTATAACAATATGTATGTATGATTTCGTGTATTTTTTTTAAGATTGATTAAGAGCATGAGTATGAATTTCCTCTCTTTTTGCGTACTCAAGTTTACATTTTTCTTTGTGAATGATTTGAAGTGCATGCGTTAAGATTTTGTAGTGATCTTCTTAATATCATGCCGTTTGACATGGTTTATAGATGATGAGAGAGAGTTTCTTATTATCACTATATTCTTGTTTTAAAGGAAAAGAATTATATGTAATTGAATAATTAACATGACCATCACTTGTTTTGAATCTTACAGAAAGAGGTTAACTACCTAAGTGTTCTTCTGATTTCTAAGTGATGACTTTATTATGATGTTATGAATCTTGGGTGTTCATATGCATGTTTTGAATATGATGGGCCATGAATTGGATTTGATATTGACTTGCAAGTCAGGGTATGATGATACCCGGTGATTACATGCCCTTAATAAGATAAGTATTTAATGTTTTTCAAGTATGAAGCATGCTTGTTTGAATGAACTAAAAGTTGGGCTTAAGAGAGATAGTAGGTTACCCAAACAAAGTACGATTTGACAGACTCTATGCTAGAAAATGTGATTTGCCGACACGGGGTTATGGTACCATGCTTTGTGATTTTGTGTACCTTGATTCATGTCATCCCAAAGTGGGACTATGGTTAGAAGCCCTGCTTTGTGATCTTGTGCACTACCATGACATGTTGATTAGATTGGGGATTTTGGCATCCTACTGTGTAATCTTACGTGTCCCTCTTATATATACTCCAATCCTTGCTGAAAACATAGATTGGGGGCTTTGCCGTCGAGTTAAGGATGGATTCCATATGGCCCGTGGAATTAGAGATTGTAGGGTGTACCATCTAGCTTAGAAGAATGACAGAGAGTGAGTCAAGCTTTTTAAGAACTGTTCTAAAATTATTAAATATGCCCATGTATTTTATTTACGTAATGTTCACTGTTATTACAATATGATCTCATCTATTTTTGTATAAAATATGTTAATGTTAGTTCTTTCACATACCAGTACATCTGTATTGACACTCCCCTATATTTTAGGAACTGAAACACAGTCTCAGGGTCACATTCAATAGTAGATTCATATGTCCGAAATTGCAGTTGGTGAGCCTTCTCCATTCTAGAAGGCCTGGTGATCAAGCTTTGTTATTTTTTTTGTTTTACGATCTGACTGGGGGCCCTGTCCTATTCTTTAGATAGATGTTGACCTTCACAGTGTTAGATATTTCGCAGAATGGTGTCAAATATTTTATTGAATATTATGAACTCAAGTTTTGTATTATTCCGCTAAACTAAGTGATTTGACCTTGTTACCATTTTTGTTATCCATTTATGTATTTATTAAAGTATATGAATGTTGTTCATGATTGCCAGAAAGAAAGAGGCGGCCGAGCCTTCATAGTTTGGGATGATCATTACGGCCAGGGCCTCAGTTTGGGTCGTGAAAAACTTGTTATCAAATCCTAGTTCATGGTCCCAGGTGTCTGTGAAATTATGTCTAGTAGAGTCTTGTTTATGGGTATATTGTACACCACACTTATAATCAGGAGGCTACTGGGTATGTAGGAGTTGTTTCCCATTATTTTGTTCTCTACTTCGCGCTATAGAGTCATCCATAAGAAACTTAACCAAGTTCATTCCTTAATCTAATTTCATGGGTCATGCCTCATTGTCGAGGTGATAAAATTCTAAGAGTCTAGCTCACCCAGTGATGTTGTTCTTTCTGATTTTGTTATCGAAAAAAGTTATGAATTTGCACAAAGACTTGAGAGAAGTCCATGAGCTCTTTAAAGTGTAATTATTTAAGAATATACCCCTATCTACATCAGTCATACGATTAAGCCTGAGGTATGGAGTGTATTCAGTCTCCTTTAATAAATTCTTGTTGCGAATGCCATGTTTAAGGATAATGATGTGTAAAAGATTATTGGAACTATATTTCCACCCAAGTAGTAGTGTATGTTAAAGTGTCATTCACTATTGGTAGTGAGATGGGCCAAGAAATTGGTGATATGAAGTCACAAGTTTAGTAGTCAGAGTGAGGGTGACTTTAACATAAATAAATAGTTTTATTTGTATAAATGTGGATTGAGGAGTGGGTTGCCATTTTATAGTGATAGACTAATGTGCAACAATATTTGTAGATTGTATGGTAGTCTGTGAAGGAAGATACAAGATATGATTATTATTTATTTAGAATAGGGAAGGATCACAGAATGGATGGTTATGGTGGTTGTAGAAATAATTTATAGGCTGTAAATGGAAATGGGTAGATTAGTTAATAAGTTGTAAGTAGAGACTCATTAGTGTTTATTGATTTTTGAAGATCATTGTGATCTACGATTAGGTAAGTAAGAACAATATGAGAAATTAGAATATGTTTATAAGATTGAAATGGGTTATATTGCAAGATTAAGATCGACTAAACGACTCATGTGACTTTACCCCCCTTTGATGGTCTTTTTCTTTAAGTAGTAGTAAACTAGTACTTAATGTGAGAAGGTATGTAGTGGATTTTTAATTATAATAGCAAGGTTATGGAAGGGTTGTAATTGTAGGTAGTAGTTAAGTTATGTGAAGTATTTAGGTTGACTTCCAAATTTGATGGACTAGTGTAGTATGTGGAATGATTTACCGGTGGTATATAATTTATGGTAGACAACAGGCTTAAACTTTAGACGTGGATTTTAGGTATAGAGTATAGTGGTGAGAATAATAGCTTAAGATTAATAATGCATGTTTTGTGGAGTAATTAGCAGTCTTGATGTGATGTACAAAATGG
Organism: Capsicum annuum; assembly: GCF_002878395.1. Taxonomy (NCBI): domain Eukaryota; kingdom Viridiplantae; phylum Streptophyta; class Magnoliopsida; order Solanales; family Solanaceae; genus Capsicum; species Capsicum annuum. Next base: position 150,211,028 of record NC_061115.1, on the reverse strand, counting down.
CCTAGTTTGATGATTTATGAAAAGTTTAAGTGGTAATTGTGAGGTATATGTGTACATGAGGACTAGTGTTAAAATGATAAATTATGGTTGAATTATTAAGTGGATAAGAACTTGAGAATATCGGAATAAGTTGAACCTCTGGTAGTAGGTTGCTAAATAAAGTTTTATGTGTATAAGTGTTTTGTGTACCTATATTTAATTCTTGAATCTTATAGTATAGAGAAGACAGGGAAGATGTTATATAGTGCTCTATAGAGTTGAATTGAGGAAAAAAAATAGGTAGGCAATGTGAGCCTTGGGTATGGTTTTACAAATTTTTGTGAAGTTGTAGGTTATGTGATTGGATGTGTAATAATAGAATTCTAAGCAATTAAATATAGAGCGTTAAGTAGTTAGAAGCGTGGGTGTCTATGCCGATGAAAATGTTAGCCATAAGTTGATCACTTTAGGAGTTAGAAGAAATTACGATTAGTGTCCCTGAAAGGGGATGTCCTAGAAAATAATTTAGCGTCTTTGTATTAGAGACTAATGAGAGGAGTTTGTGTTCATGTATATACTAATACCCCTTTCTGTGATAAGGAGTTGATGTGTGAGCATATGCTAACATATTTGAGGCTTTTAACTCTAAATAATTGCAAGATCTTGAGCAACTTTAGTTATTTTTTATTAGCTTATGTCTGATTTTGCAGCTTAATCTGATATGATAGAGAACCAACAGTAATAGAGGCAAAAAGGTTGAAATTTGAAGAAATCTGAAGACAGGTGTGGCTAACGACATTTGTTATAAGTCATCAGCCCTGTGATAAGCTATCAGGTTGGTCATCATCAGTAGACAGAGAATTGGCCTAAAGTGGAAGTTTTGATGAAATTTTGTGATAAGCTATCAAGGGTCTGATAAGTTGTCAAGAATGTCATGAGCCTTAAACAGGAGATGAGTTTCAGCTAGAAGAGTTGACGATATTTTGTGATAGGCCGTCAGGATGGTGATAAGGCATCAAGGATACCGTCAGACGTAGACAGGACATAAGAATTTGAGCAGGAATGTGACGATGTTCTTGATAAGCCGTCAAAATCCTGATAATCCATCGTCAATGTCAGTCTTAGACAACGAGAGGCAAAAGTGAAGAGGAGCTGACGACATCCGTTATAAGTAGTCAGACTCCTTATAAGCTAGCACGGATGTTGTCGTCTATTCCGAGGAAAAGCTGTAACCTTTTGTTTCCATAATTAGGGTAAACTATTTAAAGCTTTGTTTTAGGATTTTCTAGGGGGATACCAGACATTATTCAACACTTTGACTTTTGACAATATACTCTAATATTTTCTCTCGCTACTCCTAGACTTTATAAACACAACTATTTTGAGAGATTATTATTAGTAATTTTGGGATTTTTCATTGTGATCTAATCTATGATTGACAGGTTATTATTCATCTCTGTAAGTTTCTCTTTAAAATCATAAATTTGAATATGTGTTTCGTTCGTTGCATCATGAGTGGCTGAACTCCCTTAACATGAATTATGGGATCTAGGGCTAGGTCTTGATGAGGTGCTAAGTACTCAAGATTGAATAGGTGGTAGGATCTCTTGATAATTCTTAAGTCTTAATTAACGTCTGTTGGTTGCAAGTAGTAGACACACCTACTTTGATTTGCTTGAGAAAGAAATCAAATATAGTAGGAAGTGAATTATCAACAGGGACTCGAAAATACTTCGTTTAATAATCAGCATTGTAACAGGGTTGGTTAACCTGAGGTAAGATCTAGGCAGTAAATAGAAATTCCCTAAGTCTGAGTGGATTAGGGAGTTAAACACTTAAGTAGGTCGAGAGATATTTAAGCATAATATCGATAAATTTAGCTTGTTATCCTACCCACCGTGTGAATCTTGAACCACTTTTAGCACCTGTCATGTACCGGAAGCCCTATTGAACATAATATTAGTTATTTCATAACTCTTGATTACAAACACCGAAATTAAAGTGATGAATAATTATTTGTTAAACTTATATCCCCCATTTCAGGAAACATTAGAATATCAGTGAATTAATTCTCAAATGGCTTGAGTTCATACCATATTCCCTGTGGGATTCAACCCAAACCTAGTTAGGTTATCCCAGAAAACCTTTCTTTCTATCAAAGGAAGAAATTCTTGTATGATATGACTCATTACTTTTGGGATGAACCGTATCTTTTTCAGCGATGTGCGGATAATATTATAAGAAGATGCATACCAGAAATGGATGTATTACGTATATTGGAAGCATGTCATGCTTCCCCAGTTGGGGGTCACTATGCAGGTGACCGAACGACTAGAAAGGTGTTACAGAGTGGCTCTTACTGACCAACATTGTTCAAGAATGCCCACGAGTTTGTGCTGAAATATGACCAATGTAAGAGGCAGGGGTAAATCTCCAAAAGACAAGAGATGCCCTTGACTAAGATGCTTGAAGTAGAATTGTTTGATGTTTAGCGCATTAATTTCATGGGTCCTTTTGTAATCTCATATGGGATGAAATATATCTTGGTTTTTGTTGACTACGTCTTAAAATGGGTCCAAGCTATAGCTTTTCTCAAGAAGAACATCTTCTCTCACTTTGGAGTACCACACACTATTATAAGCGATGGAGGATCTCATATTTGCAAAAAACTATTTCGAGTAGCTATAGAAAAATATAGGGTGAAACATCACCAAGTAGTTGCTCCATACCACCCACAAAAAAGTGGGCAAGTGGAGGTGTCAAATAGAGAGATTAAAGCCATCCTAGCCAAAACGGTGAACGTTAGTCGAAAAGATTGGTCTTGAAAGCTCGATGATGCGCTGTGGGCATATCGGATTGCGTTCAAGACACCCATTGGAATGTTACCATTCCAGGTGGTCTATGGAAAATCTTGCCACCTACAAATAGAGTTGGAGCACAAAACTTTATGGGCACTCAAAAGGAAAAATTTGAATTGGAAGGAGGCAACATAGCTAAGACTAGGGCAACTGAATGAGATGGATAAATTTTGTCTCAGGGCATATGAACGAGCAAATTTGTATAAAGAAAAGATGAAGAAATACCACGAATGGAGGATAGAGAAATGAGACTTCCAAAAGGTTGACATGGTGCTTCTATTTAATTTCAGACTCAAATTGTTCTTAGGTAAGCTGAAATCTAAGTGGTTGGGCCCTTTTAAAGTTAGCCAAGTCTACTCATCTGAAGTAGTGGAGCTTGAAAATGATGATGACAGTACCTTTAAGGTAAATGGGTAACTTGTCAAGCTTTATATTATTCCAACAAGATCAATGAAAAGTGTCACCATTATCTGTCTCGATGAAGTTTGAAGTAATCGAGATACCTGAGTCATGTCGCGACATTAAATTAGCCACTGCATAGGAGGCAACCCATGAACCCTAGGATTGATCCATTCCAGGTATACTCTAACCCTTAGTTTAGCTTTATTTTAAATTTTAAGTTAAGGGTGTAGGGTAGGATATTGTTGTAGCAATTTTTGATAGATAATTTGGAGTAATATAGGTACTTGAGGTAGTTAGCTTATTTTCTAACTTTTGAGCATCTCCCTATTGATTTGAATTTATAACTGTGTGAAGCATTCATTTATGACCGCGGTTCATCATTTTGTGGCATTAGTATGGCAGCTTAATGATTTTTGCTGAACGAATTACATGAATTGGATAGTTAGTGATACGTGATGTACTTATGTGCCATGTGTGTGTGAGGTCTTACTCAGTTCCTGTTGGGTGCTGAATCTAGAACTTGCCCTGTTAGTCCTACCTAGGTTGTAAGATAGGGGTTAGGAAAGGATCATAGGCCATGTTTGATTGTAACCCACTTTCAGCCTAAATGACCTTCCCTATATGAATAATATCCCTTGATCCCTAATTTGAGCCTATATGCCTATTTCTTTCTGTGAAACCTCTTACCTTCCCGTTTACCTCACAATAAACCTATTTTTGCCCTGGTCCTCCTTAGACACTGTGCACCTTTACTTAGGCAAACAACCTAAGTTGAGGGTGGCTATTATAGGGTTGTGTGATGCAAAATAAGCAGAAAGAGAGGTAGAATAAGAGAAAACAATAAAAAGTTTGGTGTAGTGAAAAAGGAATAAGAAAAGACAATGCTATGTTAATGATGATAAAAAGATAATATGATGATTAAAAATACCACATCCATATTGAAAATGTGTGATCAATAAAACAAGAAGAAGAAAAGAAGGTTGAGAAGTGAAACCCTAGGAGTTTAGGGTAGTGTCAATGAGGCATAGTCACTATAACATATCCGTGAATATCATACTAGCCCCTAGCCTACATCACAAGCCTAAGAAAAGCCCTATAGTGATCCTAACTGATCTACCTGAATATTTGGGTACTGACTATAAGGGTAAGACTATGGTATTTCACATTCAGTGTTTGGAACTTCTTTCTGAGAGTGAGTCTTATGATTGTCCCTATGTTTATGTATGTGAATTCTGATATGACTGAAAAAGGGATTTCTTTTTTTAGGGCACACTAGGTATGTTGATAGTCACTGACTTGTTCAGATTGTATGATCTTGGTGTGGCATAATTGTTATTGCTGAATTTTTGCCATATCTTGATGCATGTGAGCTGCAGGGTTGTTCTTCGTAACATCAACAATGTGTTTTAAATTCACTGACCTTGGAGATGGTGAAATTGTTCTAAACTAATATGAGTAGCTAGCTGCCAAATTGTACTTTGTATTCTCTTATTTATGTTTTGGTTGCTTGAAGACAAGCAATTATTTAAAGTTGAGGGTGTTGATGTGTGAGCATATGCTAAAACATTTGAGGCTTTTAACTCTAAATAATTGTAAGGTCTTGAGCAACTTTAGTTATTTTTTACTAGTTTATGTTTGAGTTTATAGTTTAAGCTGATATGATAGAGAACCAACAATAATGGAAGCAAAACGGTTAAAATTTGAATAAATCTGAAGACACATATGGATGACAACATTTGTGATAAGTCATTAGCCCTGTGATAAGCTATCAGGTTAGTCGTCATCAGTAGATAGAGAATTAGCCTAAAGTGGAAGTCGTGATGGTATTTTATGATAAGCCATCAAGGGTTTGATTAGTCTTCAGGAATGCCGTCAGCCTTAAATAGGATATGAGTTTCAGCTTGAAGAGTTGACAACATTTTATGATAGGCCGTCAGGATGGTGATAACGCATCAAGCATACGATCAGACATAGGCAGGACTTGAGAATTTGAGCAGGAATATGATGATGTTCTTGATAAGCCATCAAAATCCTGATAAGTCTTCGTCATCGTCATTAGTCATAGATAGCAAGAGCCAAAAGTGAAGAGGAGTTGATGACATCCGTGACAAGTCGTCAAACTTCTGAAAAGCTATCATGGATGTCGTCGTCTATTCTGAGGAAAAGTTGTAACCTTGATTTTGTTTCCATAATTAGGATAAACTATTTAAAGCTTTGTTTAAGTATTTTCTAGGGGGATGCTAGATATTATTCGACAATTTGAGTTTTGACAAGATACTCTGATATTTTCTCTCTCTACTCTTAAACTTAAACAACACAACTATTTTGAGAGTTTATTATCAGTATTTTTCATATTTTCCTTTGTGATTTAATTATGATTCACTGGTTATTATTCATCTCAGAAAGTTTATCTTTCAAATCATGAATTCAATTATGTGTTTCGTTCATTGCATCATGAGTGGCTAAAGTCCCTTAATCTGAATTATGGGATCTAGGGCTAGGTCTTGATGAGGTGCTAGGTATTCAAGATTCGATAGGTGGTAGGATCTCTTGATAATTCTAAAGTTTTAATTAACATCTATTGGTTGCAAATAGTAGACACACCTGCTTTTATTTGCTTGAGAAAGAAATCAAATATAGTAGGAAGTGAATTATCAACAAGGACTCGGAAATATTTCATTTACTAATCGGCGCTGTAACACGGTTGGTTAACCTGAGGTAAAATCTGGGTAGTAAATAGAAATTACCTAAGTCCGACAGGATTAGGGAGTTAAATGCTTATGTAGGCCGAGAGATATTTAAGAATAATAATGATAAAGATAGCTTGTTATACTACCCACTGTGAGAATCTTGAACCACTTTTAGCGTCTTTCATGTACCGGAAGCCCTAGTGAACATAATTCTGGTTATTTCATAAACTCTTGATTACAAACACCAAAATTAAAGTGACAAACAATTATTCGTTAAACTTAAACCCCCCATTTCAGGAAACATTAGACTATCAGTAAATTAAATTGCAAACGACTTGAGTTCATACCATATTCCCTGTGGGATTCGACCCCAACATAGTTTGGTTTTATATTGACAATGATCGCTTATACCTATTCAAGAGTGTAATTTGAGCATTATCAGGAGTGTGAATACGTTCGCAGATAAGAGTGGGAGTTGTAGAGTAATGGCTATAGAGGCTAGGAGAAGTTAAGAGTAGCATTTACAAAAAAGCAAGGACTTCAAAGTATAGTTCTTCAGGCAGAGTTTAGAGTTTAAGTGTGTGGTAATGTCTCTTTTATATTGAGAGTTGTGGCGATAGATTTGATAAGGGGATATGTTTGTATGTCTTGGATTGTGACTTTTATCTAAGGGGGATTAGGGGAATAATGTTATTTCCTGAATTTTTCTCAATGTGGCAAGTTGCGGGGAAGAGTCATGATAAATCTATTCTTACTCAAGCATACTCCTCCTACTTACATCTCAGAGGTTATTATGCTAAAATCCGACATCATGTGTTCAAGTCATTCCTATGCCAATGGTTTGAGTTCTCTACGAACTTATATTTATGATATGACCTCAAAACAAGAAGCAATTATGCCTCTCAGTAACCCAGTTTTTTATGTATTCAAGCCATATGTTATGTTGTTCGTGATCCGTGAAAATCTATGTCTCTCAGAATGCTTGGTCCTAAGAAAATATGATTTTATATGTCACTGATTCATCCTATGTTTGGTTTAGCGAAAGTGATAAAGCTTATGCAAACTCATGGCGAATCTCAGTTACTTAAATAAGGAGAAATTACTTCAAGCGGAAATCTTTGTCTTAGTTGAAATGTAACACCTCATAGTATTCGTAATTCAATAACACTCTTTGTTGTGTGTACGGAGAGATGATAACCTGAAAATTTTTTAATTGTTAAAAGAATTAGGCATGTTTGGATGATAAAAATAGTAGGCCAACGCAATGTCGGTGCCTTACTTAATGCTTCAGGTGCCCAATTCGTCTTACTGATTTTTGAGTCCAAAAGAGTAATTTAGTCTTTTTCCTCCATTTTATCTTCATATATGCACTAATATTTTCTCACTATGCTATATCCTATGAATTCATGTTGTATTATGTTTCTTCGAAATGACTCTCTACTTATGATCTAGATACTTGATATAGGAAGTACTTTATGATGGTATCATATCTTTACCTCGTGTCCCACTTTGATATAGGCTAATAGGTATGGGCTATAATTAAATAGTTTTTCTCTCATTAATGATGAATATGCTCGGGTCCCTTAATGACCCTCAATATATTAGTGCGATGGTGGATGTGTAAGCATAGTAATATGGTTAGTATTCATCAAAATAGAACCCGAGAGTGTGTGACCATAATGATAAGGTGAGGCAATATTCTTAATGGGATGTAATGTACAGGGTCCTATAGTGTAAGGCCCCAAATCTGGTACCCGAAGGACCACAAGCTAACCCATGACTGATATTTGTACCTTTATACTGCATAATATACTATATAATGCAAAAACATCAACTAAAAGGCCATAAGGTTCAACACTGAGATATAATATCTGATAAAAATATAATATCTAGGTAGGGAATGGAATTCCCAAAATAACTAAAATAAACTGTCTGAACATACTATAGTCTGAAAAACCTCTAAATCATGACTGAAATGTCTGAATAAGGAGTTGATGGGACATGTTGCCAACTCACTCCAACTAATAAATAAATTAATGAGGTAATAATGTAATGATCATGTCCTTGAAAGATACGAACTCACTGCTAACTCTGACTGCTGAGACTGGAATCTACTAATGCTCTAGATCTCGTGTCTCTGAACCTATGGTATAAGATACCATAGCGCAAATATGTCAGTACTTTAAATGTACTGGTATACATGTGAGGTAGCATGAATGCATGTAGTTCATATGCATGAACAATACTAACAAACTGACTAATATGAACGTGAGAATACATGCAAAAATACATAATAACTATAACTGAGATCGTGATAACATAAATCTACTAAAAACTAACATGACTGGTAACTAAGTTCTGATGACTGATATAACTGATAACATGAGATACTGTATCTGATAGTCTTGAATCTAATAGAACTAGCTGAGTTCCTTATTGTTCAAAGTTGATTATATGTGATAGTCCTAAATTCTGTAAAACTATCTGAGTTATATTACTGAGACTGAATGATTGTATTTGATAGTCCTAATTTTTGTTGCTGAAACTGTGGGAAGAAGTTACGTAACCGACATGCTCCAAATAATGCATTATAGCTGAGTTGGGGTCCAATCTGTAACCCCAATTGAAAAGGTGTCAATACCGCACCACCGGTAAGGACAAGCTGTGAGTAACCCTCATCTAATAGTGTCCCAAAAAAAGAATGGTGGGGACCTCATCTGACACTACTTATCCACCTCATTAACCCTCATCTGACAGTATTGATGTCTCAACCTATGCTGGCTACATAGTTCTAGAATGCAAGGATCACTTCTAAGAATCACACCCTTATCTGACAGTGTGTGTTCCCATCCTTGGGTTTAATCGGTGCTAATTTCTACTCCCATCTAAATAGATACTGTACATAAATTACTAAACTAAACTGGACTGAGTTAACTAAGTTTCGTTGAGTGACAAAATATTACTGAGATTTTTGTATTACTGAACATTCTGAGATTCTTGGGATTTTTGAGTTTTACTGAGTTTTCCTGAGTCATATGACTAACTGAATTCTACTGTACATGGCTTGACTGAGGATATCGTGAAAACATGATGCTGCTCTAGGCATATAACTAAAGTTTCAGGCACAAGTACCCCCAGGACTCGATGGAAAGAAACTGACAAAGCATGACTTTCTTGAATACATGACCAACATCACAATGCATAATTCATTTATTAAGGCATTTCATCAAATATGTAATATTCATAAACTTATACGTACATGAGAATTGCATAATATCATACTAGTTGGGCACTTTTCCTTCACATAGGCATTTAATCAAACACATGGTAAATATAGTATATGTAGACAGCATTATACAACAAATAAACATCATGATTCAACTTTAATTTTATCATCCATGGGTTTAATCATAGGTTCACATGTATCTACACCTATACTAATCAATTCCACATAAAATTGTTCACCCAGCATGGACTAGAATTCAATTGTTCTTTATCAACATGAACAAAAGAAAATTCAGCATGAAATTCATAAAGAAATTCATACACTTGAACTTTGAAACGAGATTCTTGGGCTTCATGGATGAAAGGAGCCTATGAATAAACACTATGCATACCTGGTAGTGAGTTATTTGATGTTCTTGAACTTGAAAAATTGAATCTCTTTGTTATTGAAGAAGATTTGTATTTTTTTGCTTAAGGATTGCTCTTAGGGAGAAAACCATAATTTTTGATGTTGTGGAAGAATAATGAATTATTTTGCGCCTTGGTCAGATATTACTTGGTATATAAACGGGTGGTAAAAGACCAAAAATACCCTTTAAAAAGGACTTAAAAATAACTGAATGAAATGTGGGATGGTAGGGGTGGCGATTCATCACTGGCTCGATGGCCAGTCGTTTCGACCATCGCACTTGGATGAGGAAAAGGACTCACTGGCTAAGTAGCGACGGCTTGGGCAATGTTCCGTCGCAAGTTCAACGGTCCGTCAACCTGTCTGTTGTACATTATCCAGATAGGTTCCTCACTACCTTGGCTGCAAGGATCAAGGAGAGGGTCCGTCATTAGATCGACGGTCCGTTAACCTGGCCATCGCACCTGGGCGATTCTTATAGCTCTCGATAAAACGTCCATAACTTTTCACTCTGATACCAGATTTAGACAAAATTGGTATTGTTGGAAAGTTAATTCAATTTCCCACATGATAAATATTTTATGTGTGAAAAAAGTGCATTCATATTTTGAAGAAAAATTCTAACATTCTTGGGACAATTTTAAGCTTGGAAAAAGTACGGGGTATTACAATATCTCCCCCTTGAGAACATTCATCCTCGAATGAGGGGAGAAGATAAACTGACTTACATACTAAACATGAATGATTGAAACATAATTTCATGATTGACATGACTGATAACTAAATATATCATACTAAGCATACATTTTTGATGTTTGATTATGTAACTGAACTGATACATGAATGCATGAATAAATATGGAATGGTATTTAATACCAAGTTTGCGATGAAATTCTGAACATGAACTGTATAGCAAGCTTGTAACAGAAGTCTGAACATGAAACTGAAAAACTTAAAGAGAACTATTACCTTGCGCTAGATCTGATTTGGAAGAGAAGAGGTGAGGATACCTGGTTCACATATCTGCTTCTGCTTCCCAAGATGCTCCCTTAATGGACTGATTTTGCCAAAGAACTTTGACTAGAGGGACTACTTTGTTCCTCAGTCTATGAGTCTAATAGTCTAGGATTTCAATTGAAATATCTTCATAAAAAAGGTCGTTCTGAACATTTATGCTCTAAATAGGGACTAAAACTGTTGGATCACATATGTACTTCTTGAGCAAAGAGACATGGAAGACTGGATGAACTGAGGCTAGATCGAAAGGAAATTCGAGCTCATAAGCTACTTTTTCAAAGTGACTGAGAATTTTGAAGGGACTGATATATCAAGGACTGAGCTTTCCCTTCTTTCCAAACCTCTTCACTCCCTTCATGGGAGAGATCTTTAGATAGACATAGTCACCAATCTCAAACTTTAGATCCTTTCTACAAATATCTCCATAAGAATTCTGTCGGCTTTAGGCAGCCTAGAGTCTTTCTTTGATTAACTGGACTTTTTCTAAGGCATCGAATACTAAGTCAGGCCTTATAACTGAGGCCTCACTAACTTTGAACCAACCAACTAGATATCTACATCTCCTACCATAGAGAGCTTCAAATGGAGCCATCCGAATAATGGAATGATAGCTATTGTTGTATGCAAACTCAATCAAAGGCAAGTGGTCATCCCAACTACCCTTGAAATCAATTTCACACACCCTTAGCATATCTTTTAGGTTCTAAATGGTCCTTTATTCTTGACCATTAGTCCAAGGATGAAATGATGTACTGAGATGAACTTAGGTACCAAGACCCTTTTGGAATGCTTTCTAGAAATGAGAGGTAAACTGGGTATCTCTGTTTAAGATAAAAGATAATGTAACACCGTGCAATCTGACCAACTCTCTGATTTAGAGTTTAACATAATCCTTAGTTGAATAAGAGGTATGGACTGGAATAACATGAGCTGATTTGATCATCCTATCTACAATGACCCAAACTGAATTATGCTAGCGATGAGTACGAGGCAAACCCACCATAAAGTCCATGTTCACTTCTTCGCACTTCCAAGTAGGAATAATGAACACCTGCATGGACCCACTAGGCTTCTTATGTTCTATCTTAACTTGCTAACATGTAGAACACTTAGCCATAAAATCTTCAATATCTTTCTTCATCCTACTCCACTAATAGATCTCCCGCAAATCACGGTACATCTTTGTGGCCCTTGGATGAATAGAGTGAGCGAGCACCATGCACTTCAGCAAGAATTTACTGCGTTAATCCATCTACATGTAGAACACAGGGACCACCCTAACAATACAGAACACCATCTCCCCCTTAGGAGAAAACCTCTACCTTCTGATCCTTGACTGACTCTTTCAACTTGACTAGTTTGGGATCTCTATCTTGCTTTTCTTTTACCTTGAAAACTAGAGATGATTTTGAACTACTCTGAACCCATACATTAACATTTTCTGAATCGACTAAGCGAACACCTAGTATGGTAAGTTGATGGACTTTCTGAGCTAACTTCTTCTTACTGTCCTCAATATGAGCAACACTACCCATGAGAAGTCTATGGAGAGCGTCGGCCACTATATTGGCCTTGCCTGGATGATAAAGAATACTAATGTCATAATCTTTAAAGAGCTTTAACCACCTTCTCTAATGAATATTGAGATCTTTCTGAGAAAAGACATACTAAAAGCTCTTACGATCTGTGAACACATCTACATAAATACCATATAGATAATGCCTCCAAATCTTTAAGGCAAAAACTACAGCTGCTAACTTAAGATCATAAGTAAGATAATTTTTCTCATAGGTTTAAGTTGTCTGGAGGCATAGGCTATGACCTTACCATGCCTCATGAGGACACAACCTAAACCTACTATGGATGCATCATAACACACTATGAAACCATTTGAACCATTTGGAAGAGCTAAGACTGAAGCTGAGGTGAGTCAAATCTTCAACTCCTGAAAACTCTTCTAGTAAGGATCTGACCACTGAAACTTGAGTTTCTTCTGAGTCAATCTGGAAATAAGGGATGCAATAGAAGAAAATCCCTTAACAAACTATCTGTAATTTCCAGCCAAAGCCAAGAAACTCCAGATGTCTGATGGAGAGACATGTATGGGCCAGTTTTCTACCACTTCAGTCTTTTAAGGATCTGCTCTAATGCCATCACCAGAAATGATATGACCAAGGAATGCTGCTAACCTTAGCAAAAATTTGTACTTACTGAATTTGGCGAACAACTGATGATCTTTGAGAGTCTTAAGTACGATTCTAAGATGGTCTGCATGATCACGCTCAATGTGGGAATAGACAAAAATATCATCTATAAAGAATATGAAGAATATGTCTAAGTACTACTTGAACACACAGTTCATCAAGTCCATGAAAGCTACTGGGGCATTGGTACGACCAAAGAACATAGCCAAAAACTCAAAGTGACCATACCGAGTATGAAAAGATGTTTTTGGAATGTCACATTCTCTGATTCTGAGCTAATGATAGCCGGATATGAGGTCTATCTTAGAGAAAAAATTGGTACCCTGAAGTTAGTCAAACAAGTCATCAATTCCGGGAAAAAGATACATGTTCTTGACCATGACTTTATTGAGCTGACGGTAAGTAATAGACATTTTGAGAGAACCGTCTTTCTAGTGCACGAATAAAATTGGTGCACTCTACGGGGATATGATGGGCTTGATGAATCCCTTATCTAAGAGATCTTTCAACTTCTCTTTCAATTATCTGAGTTTTGCTAGTACCATTCTACATGTCTGGAAGAAGATCAATGCAAAGGTCTATTTTCCTTTTGGGAGCAATTCCTAGAAGATTTTTGGGAAAGTCATCTGAATATTCATTAACTACAAGGACTAATTCAAGACTGGGATTTTTGGAACTAGTGTTCTTAACACGAACAAGATGATAGACACATCCTTCAGATATAATTTTCTATGCCCGAAGGTAGAAAACAAACTGACCTCTGAAAGCGAATACACTATCCTTCTACTCTTGGACGGGTTTATTTAGAAACCGAAATTAAAATATTCTATTTTTGCAGTAGACTGTGGCATAGTTGGAATGAAGCCAATCTATGTTGAGAATAACATCAAAATTAGTCATCTCTAATTCAACTAAGTCTGCTGAAGTGACTTTCTGAAATATGATAACCAGGAGTTCCTGTATACCCGTCGGGCTATGATAGTTTTACCCACTGGGGTAGAAACTGAAAAGGGCTCTGCTAGAATTTCAAGACTGACTCTAAAATTAACTGCATATAGGGAGTGACAAAAGATAAAGAAGCTCCTAGATCTAGCAAAGCGTAAACATAAACATGTAAGATCTGTAACATAGCAGTAACCACATCAGGAGAATTTTCTTGATCTTGTCGAGACTGGACAGCATAAAGTCTATTTCGGTATTACCCACAAGTTGCTATAGAGGTGGCACCCTACTGGTTTGGGTGACTGGACTGAGATAAGGAATGGTTCTACTGACCCTAATAACCTAACTGGGGACAATCTTTGACTCTGCCGCCTGACTTGCCACATTTCAAACAGACATCGCTACCAGCTCTGTAAGCACCCTTATAGTTCTTACCATAAGTCTGACAAAGGGGATTAGTTCGGGCATTGTTGACACTGCCCTAAGACTTTGAGCCTAGTTCCCATATCTATTACCATCCCTGAAATTCAAAGATGGAGAACTAGCTTAAGAAAGATATGGAATTGATGTCTTAGGATAAAACTGAGAACAGTTTCCTCTTTCTCATATGGGTTGAGCAAAGTTGAAACTACCAGTCTTTTCTCTCTTATTCTGCTTCTCCCTCATCTTAATATTTTTCTTCTCTATCTGCTGAGCATGAGTCATAAGCCTGGCTAGTGTTATGTCACTATTCAATATCACCGACCTACACTTATTGACCACACTATCATTCACCCCAGAAACAAACTTACTCATCCTAGCCCTGCAGTCTGCAACCACATGGGGGGCATATCTGGTTAATTGACTTAACTTAAGAGAATTCTTTTTCACTATTATGTTTCCCTACCAGAGGTTGATGTATTCTAACATCTTAGCTTCTTTCAGCTCTAGGTGAAAGAAACTCTCTAAGAATGCGGTGACAAACTCCTCCCACTCAATTGGCCCTCCATCATCTAGCCTTTCTGACTTCTACTACTTTTTCTATGTGTGAGGAACATCCTATAATGGATATATAGCTAGCTCATTACTCTCAACAGTTGAAACCCCCATAACATCAGTAACCTTTTAAACTTGATCGATGAATTCCTGAGGGTCCTCATCTGACTTAGACCCAAGAAAGAATAGAGGATTCATTTGGGTGATGCCCCAAATCCTGGATGCAGCTGAATTAGCCATTGGGTTGGCCAGAATAATAGCTAGTCATTCTTTTTTAGCAGCAACTGACTGGGAAAGAGTAGTGAATGGAGCTCTGAGCTCTGCATGAAAAACATGTTTGCCCAAAGTTACTTTAGGCTGAGGGGCTGACTGATTCCCATTTCTTCATTTTGGAGGCATGTTCTGTAAAAAAATAAAGAGAAATGGATTAGACTAAGAGATTAACATGAAACTATGCTCACTAGCATGACATAAATAATAAAATAAGGGAACTATTCCTAAAATATCTTATAGCCTCCTGCAACAAAACTCTACTAGGTGCGGCTTTCAGACTTCCTAGGACTCTATTGAACCTTAGGCTTGGATACCAAGTTTATAACGCCCCAAATCTGGTACCCAGAATGCTACACGGTGCTCATGACCCTGAAGGACCACAAGCTAACCCATAACTGGTATTTGTACCTATATACTACATAATAAACTGTATAATGTAGCAATATGAACTGAAAGGAAATAAATTTCAACACTGAGATATAATATCTGATAAATATATAACATCTGGGTGGGGTATGAAATACCAAAACAACTAAAATAAACTGTCTAAAGATACTGTAGTCTGAAAAACCTTTAAATCATGACTGAATTGTCTAAATCAGGAGTTGACGGGACATGTCCCCAACTAAATCTAACTAATAACTAAATAAATGAGGTCATAAAGTAATGATCATGTCCTCAAAAGAGGAGGACTCACTGCTAACTCTGGCTGCTAAGACTGGAATCTACTAATGCTCTAGAGCTCGTGTTTCTGAATCTATGGTATAAGACACATAGCACAAATACGTCAGTGCTTTGAATGTATTGGTATGGATGTGAGGTAGTATGAATGCATGGGGTTCATATGCATGAACAATACTGACTAACTAACTAATGTAAACGTGAGAATGCATACATGAATACATAGTAACTATAACTGAGATCATGAGAACATGAATTTACTGATAACCAACATGACTGGTAACTTAGTTCTAATGATTGATATCAGTGATAACATGAGTGACTATATCTGACAGTCTTGAATCTGAAAGAACTGGTTGAGTTCTATGTTGTTCTGAGATGACTATATCTGACAGTCCTAAATTCTATAAATCTATTTAAGCTATATTACTGAGACTGAATAACTATATTCAAAAGTCCTGATTCCTGTATCTAACCAATATGCCCTAAATAATGCATTATAGCTAAGTTGGGGTCCAATCTATATCTCTAATTGGAAAGGTGTCAATTCCGTACCACCAGTAAGGATAAGCTGTGAGTTACCCTCATCTGACAGTGTCGCCAAATGACAATGGTGGAGCCCTTATTTGACAATACTTATCCACCTCATTAAAACTCATCTGACAGTGTTGATGTCTAAACCTATGTTGGCAACATAGTTTTGGAACGCAAGGATAACTTCTAAGAATCACACCCTTATCTGACAGTATGTGCGTTCTCATCCTTGGTTTCGCTTAGTGCCAATTTCTACTCCTATCTGAATAGACATTGTACATGAATTAGACTAAGTTAATTGAGTTCCATTGACTGATGGAATATTACTGAGATTTGTGTATTACTGAGTTTTCCGAGATTACTGGGATTTCTGTGTTTACCTGAGTTACATGACTAACTAAATTCTACTGAAAAAGTCTAGACTGAGGATATTGTGAAAAAATTACACTGGCTCTATGCAAATAGCTAAATTATCGGGTACAAGTACCACCAGGACTCGATGGAAATAAACTGACAAAGCATGAATTTCTTGAATATATAACCAACATCACTATCCATAATTCTTTTATCGAGGCATTTCATCAAACATGTGATATGCATAAACTTGTACATACATGAGGATTGCATAATATCATACTAGTTGGGCACTTTTCTTTCACATAGGCATTTAATCAAACACATGGTTAAAGTAGTATATGTAGACAATGTTATACAACAAATAAACACATAATTCAACTATAATTTAATCATCCAAGGGTTTAATCATAGGTTCACATAAATCTACACCTATACTAATCAATTCCACATAAGATTGATCACCCTATATGGATTATAATTTAAATGGTCATTATCAACATGAACAAAAGCAAACCCAACATGAAATTCATGAAAAAATCCATATACTTGAACTTTGAAAAAAGATTCTTGGGCTTCATGAATGAAAGGAGTCCATGAATGAACACTATACATACCTGGTAGTGAGTTTCTTGAAGTTCTTGAAATTGATGAATTTGAATCTCTTATTTCTTGAAGAAGATTTGGATTTTGTTGCTTAAGAATTGCTCTTAGGGAGAAAACCTTAATTTTTGATATTGTGGAAAAATAATGAATTTTTTTAGAGCCTTGGTCGGATATTACTAGGTATATAAACGGATAGTAAAAGACCAAAAATTCTCTTTAAAAATGACTTAAAATAATTGAATAGGATGTCCAACGGTGGGTACAACTGTTCATTGCTGGCTTGACGGTCAGTCGTTTCGACTATCGCACGAGGACCGGGAAAAGGACTCACTACCTAAGTAGCGATGGCTTGGGCGATGGTCCGTCGCAAGTTTGACGTCCATCAACCTGTCTATTGCACCTTATCCAGAAGGTTACCTCACTGCCTTGGCTGCGACAGTCCGTCACTAGATCAATGGTCCGTAAACCTGGCCGTCCCACCTAGGTGATTCTAATAGCTCTCGATAAAACGTCCATATCTTTTTACTCCGATACCAAATTTAGACGAAATTGATATCGTTGAAAAGCTAATTCAATTTATCACATAACAAAAAGTGAAAATCTTATAAATTTCACTTGTACAAAAGTAGATTAATCTTTCAAAGAAAGCTTCTAACATTCTTAGAACAATTTCAAGCTAGGAAAAAGTATGGGGCATAACATATTGTTTAAGTTATCACCTTTTTACTCTGAGTTTGGCTTCAACATAGCAGTGCTAAGTAGTGAGACTTAAATTCTTGTGGCTAGATGTGTGATTGGAGAATTTTAAGTTCACGAGTGTAAAGTATGATATTTATTGTTTGGGGTGTAGACAATTAATACCTCTAAGTTTAAGTCTATTCGTGGTACCTTGTAAGGTAGAGAATGCTTCTAATCCTATCTTTTGCAAAATCTTATTTCACTATTAGTACCAATATAAATTGGTCTAAGATAATTAAATAAATCATTGCCTTATGTTGTCATGATTATGATTCACAAAATTCATGTGGAAGATCATCCCTATGTAAAATCTCATCATCCCATGTTTCGTGCTTTCACATTTTATTAGGGGTTATCATAAAGCTCATTTGATGCCTTTGCATATTTTATTAGTGAAAAATGTTCAATGCAAGGTTTCGTTCTTTATTCTACACTTATAGATTTTCAAAAAGTCCCTACCCATCATTCGGGGATGAATGATCCGAAGGGGAGATAATGTAATACAACACATTTTTGTACTAGAATGTAGACCATCATTCCTACGGCTCAATGTTCCAAAAGCCTTGCTATTGATTGAGTCTTGATGAGCATCTAAAACTTTTTTAGATTTTTGTTCCAGCAATCCACCATGAATCCCACAATATCGAGGTAGAAATAGCGATTGATGGCTTACCGCATCGCGATGGAGGCTAATTCAGCATTTGTAAATTTCTAGAAACTCATCGTGAATGCACCACGTTGCGGTGAACCCCAAGACGGAAATTGTCACAATCAAGTGAGTCACCGCAATTCTACCGCATTGCGGTAGGCATGGCGATAACCCACTTAGCATTTTGCGGTAAGCCTAAAAATTGAGATTTCTTCAGCAACTTTTAAGTCCGAGGGCAATCTCGTCTTTTTCTTATAATTTCTAATCGTATTAAATTATGATTAAAGAAATTTTATGATAGTGTATGCCCATTGTTACTTAAATTTCTCAAGAACAAAAACCCTAACCTTTCTCCGAAAGATCAATAACTCATCCCTAAGATTAAGAATAACAAGAAATGGATCAAGATCCGGGTTCCATCTATCAAGATTCGGGTTTCATCTTTCAAATTTTATAATCTAAGGTATGTGGGACTACTCTAAAAACCTTGGACATAAGTTTAAATGTTTTATCAAAATGAAAGATCCCCAATTATGATTTATAATGAAGTATTCAATAAGATTTTTGAAAAGTATGCATCATGGGACTGTTTTGGTGAAACCCATGGTTGTCTTGAATCACTTTTCATGGAAATTGAATTATAAATATTTGTATGTATGATTTCGTGTATTTTATTAAGATTGATTGAAAGAATGAGTAGGAATTCCCTCTCTTGTTGCGAACTCAAGTTTTTATTTTTCTTTGTGAATGATTTGAGTGCATACCTTAAGATTTGAAAGTAATCTTCTCAATATTATGGCATTTGACATGGTTTATAGATGATGAGAGGGAGTTTCTTGTTATCACTACATTCTTGTTTTAAAGGAAAAGAATTGCGTGTAATTCAATAAATTGACATGACAACCATACGTTGTTAATCTTACAAAGAGATGTTAACATCCTAAGTGTTCTTGGGATTTCAAAGTGATGACTTTATTGTCATGTTATGAATCTTGGGTGTTCAGATGCATATTTTGAATATGATGGGCTATGAATTGGATATGATATTAACTTGCAAGTCAGGGTCTTACCATACTCAATGATTACATGCCATTAACAAAATAAGTATTGAATTTTTTGAAAGTATGAAGCATGATTGTTTTAATGAACTAAAATTTAGGCTTAAGAGAGCTAGTAGGTTACCAAAAGAAAGTACGAATTGAAAGACTCTATGCTATAAATCGTGATTTGTTGACACGGAGTTATTGTACCATACTTTGTGATCTTATGTACCTTGAATCATGTCGTTCCAAGTTGGGACTATGGTTAGGAGCCCTTCTTTGTTATCTTGTGCACTACCATGACATATTGATTATATTAGGGATTTTGGCACCCTGTTGTATGATTTCAACAGCCCATGGAATTATCGATTGTAGGGTGTACCATCTAGCTTAGAAGAATGACAAAGAGTGAGTCAAGGTTTTCATGAACTGTTCTGAAATTATTAAATATGCCCATGTATTTTATTTACGTAATGTTCATTGTTATTACAATATGCTCTCATCTATTTTTGTTTAAAACATGTTATTTTGAGTTGTTTCAAATACCAGTACATCAGTATTAACCCCCCCTATATTTCAGGATCTGAGCTACAGTCCCATGGTCCTGTTCAACAGTAGATTTGTGTGCCAGAAATTGCAGTTGGTAAGACTTCGCTATTCTGGAAGGCATGGTGATTAAACTTTCTTATTTCTTTTGTTTTACGGTCTGACTGGGGGCCCTAGTCAAGACTTTAGATAGATGTTGACCTTCATAGTGTTAGATATTTCAAAGGATGGTGTCAAATATTTTGTTAAATGTTGTGAACTCAAGTTTTGTATTTTTCCGTTAAACTAAGTGATTTGACCATGTTACCATCTTTATTATCTATTTTCGTATTTATTAAAGTATATGCATGTTGTGCTTTATTGCCAGAAAGAAAGGGGCGCCGGGGCATTCATAGTTCGAAATACTCATTACGGCCAGGGCCTCAGTTCGTGTCGTGATAATTTAACCATTAAAACCATTTAATACAATCTAAATCAATTTAGGGTTCCACTACCACTTTATACCATCCAAAGTTTTCAATAAAAGCTCAACAATGTAACAAAAGCGTTCTCATAGGTATTTTATCAAACATGTTGAAGGTATATAGTTTCCAAAATCAAAACCAAGTACCATTAACAATTCCCATGCCTCCACACACTTACACCACCATTAAAACATGGAAAACCATAAATAAGACATTAGAAAACAATAACTAAGCCATTTATAATCAAAACCCCCAAATTATAATTCAACACCCAAAGCCATACAACAATTATTCCATGAAAATAATATATTAAATCATGCTTTTAATTTAACTAATAATAAGGGAAGAGTAATATTCCATATTTACAAAGATTCACGAAGATAACTATACTCTTGAGCCTATAGATGAACAACTTTATAAAAAAACTAGCCAACCATCTTGAGAGAGTTTAGAGAGGATTTGAGAGTATTTCTACCTTTCCAAGTGAGTTATAAGAGGACAACAAAATTTATATAATATGGGGAATTAAGGGTTTTGGGGTGGGAAATGTTCAGACTACCCTCTACTTAAAAGATAAAAACATAACCATAGGAGGCTTCATTCTATCCCTCTAAACCTTGCCCTAGGGTATGAATGGTACCCTTATCTCGTACCCTAGCACCAACTTGGATGTAAATACTGTCCATCATATGACCACATATGCCTAACTCATATCCTAACATACGAGTATAACCCTTGGAACCATAAATTTCTTAGAATCCACTAGACTATAAAATTGGCATCTTACAGTTTTGTAAGATACAACTCTTACCCTATCATATGACTAGTTTGATACCAACTCGTATCTTGGACAAAAACAACCAAACAGTGCTAATTACTATTGTAGTGGAAGGCCCTTAAATAGTGCCCAAGCATACGACTTGCTCCCTTAATTCGTATGTTGTCCAGAATATTCAAAACTTAAGATACTTTTTAGGCACCAAAGTTTGGGGTGTTTCATGCAACACTATGCTTCCATCACCATACAACTTAGGGACCGGGTCACTTATTACCATTTACATTAAGAATTTCATTTACTTCCCCTATCACTATGCCTTCATACAATATTTTTAATATACCACATACTTCCCCCTATCAACATGCCATACATATCTGCAATAGATCATTTCCTATGTTGTCAATAGGTAAAAATCAAGCATCATCGACCAGGTGGATTGACTTAGAGGTTGCCCATTCCTAAGAGAAAATGGTAGCGGATTACCCTAGATTTTTTTAGTAGTTTGCATCATACTTTTTGAGGTTTCAATGGTATTTTGATCATTATGGATCATTTAACCAAGTAAACATATTTTATTCCTATTCTAATGCCCTTCAGTGCTGAAGGGTTAGCCCATATCTGTGTTCAAGATATAGTATGTCTGCATTATGTGCCCATCTATATTATTTTGGATTGATGTTTTGTGTTAATTTATAGATTTTTGAGGGATTTTCAAGAGAAATTAGGTACTGAGGTTAATCTTAGAACTATCTTTCACCCACAGATAGATGGTCATTCAGAGCGGACTATTCAGTTTATTAAGGATATATTTCAAGCCTGTGTTATAGATTTTGGAGTCCATTGGGTGCAACACTTAGCCTTGGTAGAGTTTGCATATAATAATAGTTCTTATTTGAGTTTTAAGATGGCACCTTTTGAGTCTTTATGTGGTACGAGTTGCCATTCTCCAATTTGATGGTTTGAGACTTTTGAGGTTGGACCTTATAGTATTGATTTTCTTTAGGATTTATTAGATAGATTCAGGGTTATTTGGGATAGGTTGAGAGTAGCTTAATGTAGGAATAAAGCCTACGTAGATCATTGGCTTCGTACCTTAATATTTGGAGTTGGGGATCGTGTATTCTTCTGTGCATTGATAAGCTCAGCCCCAAATATATTGGACTTTTTGACATTCTCCGTACAGTTGGTGAGGTAGCTTATGAGTTAGGTCTACCTTTATATTTTGTCGTTGTTCATCCATTTTCCCGTGTATCTATGTTCTGGCAATATATATTCATGTTATGTTCTTAGATGGGACTCAGTCCAGTTAGGTGAGTGTTGGACCATTATAGAGAAGCCTATGCTCATTTTGGCTAGTGATGTTAGGATTTTGTGCACTAGAGAGATTTTTATAGTTAAGTTTTAGTATAGGCACCACCCAGAGGAGGAGTCCACTTGGGAAATCGATAGTGAGAAGTAGACCCAGTATTTTCACTTGTTTGACACTTTAAGTATATCTTAGTCCTTTAACATTCACGGATGAAAGTTCCTTTAGTAGTGGATATTTTAATAATCCTTCAAGTCATTTTATATATTTCCACTTATCTTTAGTGTTATATCCTTTTCATAGATACCCCAAGTCATTTTAAACTTGCTGGAACTGACAATTTTATCACCAGGTAGTTCGTTTATTTTTTTAGAGCTAATTCTTTATTTTGATGTCTTTCCTAGTTCCAAATGTCTATTTGGAAAAACATCATTAAACAATCTCGAATGCAAAGTTTTACTACACCAACAACTTTGTAAGGTCAATTTTAGTCTAGGTAGACCCTTGGTTCATGTCTCAAGGCACCTGAGCTTATTTTGACCTATTGGTCAAAAAGTTAAGAAATTAGAAATTTGGGTATGGAACCCACATTTCATCGAAACAACCTTTGATGGAAATTTTTACTATATCATTGCATTTGGTACATTGAATTCGGTGTGGTAGCATATTTTTTGGGCACACGAGTTTCTGAACAAATCTCAAATACCTATTCAAGTCCATTTTGGATTTAGAAAATTTGGTGCACCAAAAAATCTGGTGCTATCGTGATTGCGATAGGGAGATCATGATCGCCACCTATGACTTATGATTTAGAAAGTATCATGATTGTAATGGCCAAAAGTCACAATCATGACACGTATTTTATGGCCAGATCGCGATTGTAAGACTTGGGTCGCGATAATGATACCCGAGAGCCTGGTATAGGAATAAATTGAACTTTTCACAATTTTTGATCATTCTTAACCAATTTATTGAGATCTAAAACCCTAAATAGTTAAATTATATGAATTTGAGACTTTTGGGTGAATTGGTAGCTTTTCCAACATTTGTTTTCACGATAATCTTCCAATTTCAGGTAATATTTCACCCATTTTCAAGGTAGGTTTTACCCATTTTTTTTCCAAAACCTTAAGGGATTGATTTTAGCCCCAAATTTTCTTGGATTTCATCCTTTTTTAGCATAATGATTTTTGTTGAAGATTTGAGAAAGTTGGGTTGGTTTTGGAAGTTCAATTTGTTTAAGCGAGATCCACATAGGGTTTTTGGTGTTATTTTGGGACTCAAAGCACAATGTGAAATATAGGTATCATTATTCTCGTATTGATGAGAAGATTGTGGTTTTGATAGCGTGGAATCTTGAGGAGGCTTCTCGATAGGTAAAAACAGTGATATAGCAGATCTTTGAGCTTTTTTCAATGGCCAGGTAGGCTAGGCTTACTCTCTCCATAGATTGAGCTAGTTCATAGTATGTGTAACACCCCGAATCTGGTAACCAAAATATTACACGGTGCTCATGACCCTGAAGGACCACAAGCAAATCCATGACTGATATCTATTCCTATATATTGCATAAAAGATTGTATAATACGGAAACATGAACTAAAAGGCCATAAGATTCTATACTAGTACATTACTTAAAATATGGTATATCAATACCAAAATAACTTAAATAACTGTCTAACATGATATAGTCTAAAAGCCTCTAAGCATTCTGAAAAAGGAGTTGATGGGACATGTCCCTAACTAACTCCAACTACTGAAATAAACTGAAAACTGAAATAGTAATATAATCATCATGTCCTCAAAGGATGAGGGCTCACAGCTGACTCTGATTGCTAAACCTGGATGCTACTAATGCTCTGGAGCTCGTGCTTCTAAACCTATGATGTAAGAAACCATAGCACAAGTGCGTTAGTACTTTGAATTTACTGGTATGCATGTCAGGTAGGCTGAATGCAAATGGTTCATATGCATGAACAATACTAACTGACTGACTAACATAAACATAAGAATACATGCATGACTACATAACTATAACTGAGATCATGATAGGACTGAATACTAAGTTTTTACTACTAAGTTTACTGATATTGACATCTGAGTCACTGACGAGTGAGAAATACTGATACTATAATACTTAATACTAAGGGACTGATACTATATTACTGAGAATAATGAATGAATTTAACCTCTAAGGGGCTTAATCCCGTGTTTTGGGAGCTGATAAAAGTGGTAAAAAGACCTTATTACCCTGAGGATGCAACTTTTTAATGACTTAAAACTGAACTGTCGACATGAAGACTGAAGTGCCACGTCATTGGTATCGGTGCAATAGCCAATGCACCATGTCGAGTCCACATTGGTTCACCGGAAATTGCCATGGGAAGCGATGGAAAATATTGATCGATGCGATAGCCGCTGCGCTACGCTGAGAAGTGTCGATGAATTATTTTGGATTCTCAAATATGGTTCAAATGAGGCCCGAAAACTACAAAACTCGTCCGAGAACACCTACTAGCATT
This sequence comes from Capsicum annuum, assembly GCF_002878395.1. NCBI lineage: Eukaryota > Viridiplantae > Streptophyta > Magnoliopsida > Solanales > Solanaceae > Capsicum > Capsicum annuum. Next base: position 150,185,836 of record NC_061115.1, on the reverse strand, counting down.
CCTGATCATAAATTAACCAAAAGATTGTAATTTTAAGGTCATAGAGGTAGTGAAATAGAGTTACCAACTTACGAAGGCCAAAATGACACTAAGTCTGAATACTTAGAATTTTTTAATTCTGGGACCTCTTAGCAAGCTTAAAAGACTGAGTTGAGTTTAGGATTTTGCGGGGTCTTACAAACATGAATATTGTATGTAAATCTCATGTAAAGTTGAATCAGCTATAACACTGAACTGCGATCATGTATGGATACTAAGCATGAAAACATGAACATGTAAAATTGAGAATGCAAGACCAAGTATAGCATGTACTCAAATGTGCTCTAAATCAGAGTGACTGAATCACTATTATAACATAATTGAAGAACTAAAGTTTTTATACTTTATCATGTAAGCCTAAGCTGCTCTATTCTGAATACTACCCTGAGACTGTGGGAGATAGCTTTAACCAACATGCCCCAATCCGAGCTATTGAGGTCCAACTTGTAACCCAGTTGGAAGGGTGTTAGTACCTTGCCAAGGGTACCAACACATGAATGATGTGTGGATCCACAAGGTCGATGTCCTGAAGGACGAGGATCTCCTGAAGGACGAGGATGTCCTGATTCTATTGATGGGGGCCCCCTCATAATCTACAGTGGCACCTTAGGTCTATAACATAGGGACTTCTACTAATGACTCATCCCTCTACTAATGGAGGAGTCATCACCCCTAAGTTCCCTGGGTTCTAAGTGTTACTCCTAACTAAAAGACATGAATGTTATAAGTCATTTAACATGACATGGTACTTTACTTGTAAGTGCTCAAAATGAATATGATATTCTTAATATTAAATTAAAATCATGATCTGAGATACCATATGACTGGTTTAGCTATTGGAAATAAAAATTATGTAAAGATACATAAGTATCGGGTGTTCAAAACCTGCCAGTGCTGAATATTTTCAAAACACAATAACAACTATTAAAACAGTAGTATGAAGTCATAATGCAGAGACCCAAAGCATTGGACATTTTAGTATATAATAATACGTAAATTTAAGAATAAAAACATATTAAACATAAGGGAATAGCAATTTCTCATAAAAATAATGGAATTCAAGGTAAAACATCAAACTTGTAGTTGGAAACATGAATAAATACAACTCTCTTGCTCTTTAGTCCCTAGATCACATGATATTACTATATTTCTAACACATTAAGATTTGTGAATGAAATCTATCTTAAAACATGTATATTTAACTTTTAAAGTCATGTATTTGGGCTCAAGCTTGAAAGGTTAACCATTTTCAAAACCCCACATACCTTAGTTGAACAGATTCTTGAAGAAAGCTTGAAATTAGGACTTGAAACCTAGAATTCTTAAGGAACAAAGCTTGAATTTATAGCTCTTGGGAAGAGAGGCTTAAATTGTTCAGTATTTGAGGGGGGGTTTACATGAGAAATTTTGAGGAAGATGGCCAAATAATGCCCTTTTGGGTGTTATAATTTGTGCTTTGGATGATTAGGGTTGAGGGGAAAGGACCCTATTTCCCCTTGAGCCTTTAAGAAGCTGGAATAGTAAAGGAATAACCTCTATGGTGCAAACCTTATTTTTTTGGAGAGACTGCAATGTCACAAACCTTATTCCATGGGAGAGACCGGTGCGCCGCAGCCATGTCGAGGAACCTTACTGTTTCTTACAAAAAAGGTCATAACTTTTCACTTAGGAATCAAATTAAGGAAAAATTGGTATCATTGGAAAGCTATATCAATTATCTTTCATTTGGTGGCCCTTGAGATGAAATATTAAACATATATAAAAATTTATACACGTTCAAAGTAGACCTTTTAAAATCAAATACTAAAATTTGGCCGAATCGAATGCTCTTTGCTCAACTTTGCTCTAAGTGATTCCTACGAACAATTTTCACCTTGATAGAACTTCACACACTAGGATAATGATCACGACACATGCATTCAAAATCAAATCATGGTATTAGAGTTTACACACATAGAAATGATGATTCGATGTCTAGTCCAAAAATGCGGGGTGTTACGTTATCTCCCTCTTGGAACCATTCGTCCTCAAGTGATGGATGGGAATTTATTGAAGTCTTATGATTATGAAATTATGTACATATGAAATTTTTATTAATGATGGATATAGATGAGCGGAAGAATAATAACTTTCTCATGAAACTGATTTTTAAGTTGTCTAGACTCTACTAACTATAAGGAGTTGATTCATGCTTAGTGATTACAACTCACTTGAAATATTCATGATACAATCATAAATATAGAACTGCAAAGTTATAACTCATACAACAAAATTCCAAAAATTAATAAAGATGGAATAAAGTACATAACTTTTTATTAGAAACTCTCCCTCAACAAAACACATATAAGAATCAAGAGAGAAAGGCTTTATGGTATCACCATGTACATTATGTAAGCACGAATCATGAGATAATGAGACAAAGGCCGTACAAGGGGTATTACACTATTTGAGCTAGAATACTTGGATAAATGAGATTATTGACTAAACTTATATGAACTAAATCGTGACTAAATAACTGAATCTGAAATATGATGCATGGACTGAACTGAATTCATGATTTTGATAGGCGAGAATAAATTACCTCATGGAATAGCCATAAACATGAAACTTCAGATTGTAAGACAGATGGAAAGATAGAAATATATAGGAGCTTATCTGTCTGATTGCTTAACTGCATTGTTGGATATACTAACTAAATCATACAGAAAGTGTAATGCCCCGGAAAATGGGTTTCGGAGCGTCACACAGTGCTTGAGACTACCAGTAGCCCCAAGCTAACCCTTTAAACCATTTTCATTCAGTTCAACACGAATCAATGGGGTTTCCATAAATAACCCTCAAATATCAACAGAGTAATCATCATCCAAGAATAAAAGAATTTCAGAAAGATAACAAAATACGACTTATTAGTCTGACAAGCCTTTAAGAGAATCAATAAAACCAGCGAGCCATTGAGACATGCCCCAACTGACTCATACTCAGTATTCAAATTTAAACAATTCTGTGAAACCAACTTCAGACATCACGTCCTTGGAAAATGAGGACTCACCACAACAGAGGATGTAGAACAATGTGCCCGAAGAATCACTGTCAAACCTGGAACTGAGCATCTCAACCTACATTCTGAGATGGAAAGGAACCAAGTATATGGGGGTGTATGAAGTTGTATAAACATCATCATCATAAATATATATAAGAAATATGCAGGATGTATGAAAGACTCACATAGCCTGAAGAAAATCATCATATTCATGAGAGGATGAAATAAGTACAATAAAACATGTGAGTCATCATATAATTTGTCAATCACTTTCAGCTCACCAAGAATATCAATTCTCAAAATGTAAATATCATTTAAATCTTTCGAATGAATAACTTTCACAATTCCACTCTCAAATTACTTCACCATTCACCATAGACACAAGGAAACACACACACACTGGGAGATCCTATAACCGACATAAACCATGTGAGCTACATGGAGTCCAACGTACAACCCATGTTGGGGAGAGCCATCCTATCCTTTTCATCGGAGTAGGACTATCGATATAAAATCCACACAAACTAGTGATCACTATATAAATCAGCCTTAGGCTCACTCCTATGGGGCCATGTAGTTCTAGGGATGTAAGGTCGCTTTATACCTCCCACTCGGTGCTAAATATTTCTCCCTAAATTAGATCAGATCATTTCAAAGACAATCCATAAAAAAACAATTTCATTAATATATAAATATACATCGGGAGCCATCATGCTTCCCATCTATCAAAATCAACCACGTTGTGGATTTCTTTCACACTCTAGTTCAAAACAACTTCATTAAGATCAAAAGTTCAAATCATTCAAAAAATCTCAAATATTCAACATCAACGTGCTTTTAACACACATTTTCTTAAAAAAACACAATTTCCAATGGGGATTCACGACCCAAATATCAAAATCATGATAAATATCATTCAAGATTCATGCTTTATATCTCCACACATGTAAATTCATCTTTCAAAATCATAAACATCAAGATTTCATAATAATCATCATAAGATATGGGTTCATGCTTCAAATTTGTAAAACTCAAATAATAAATAAAATTACTTTTGAGCACAAGAACGAAAGACAGTTCTTGTTGAAAACACCCACATACCTTGAATGATGAACTTTAGATAGATACTTATTTTTGAGATTTTAATCGTGCCTTTGAATGATGGTTCTTGGAGTTCTTGAACTAGGTACTTGGAATCTTGAATAAATTTCCAGAATTAATGGTGAACTTTGGAGGTTCTTGAAGTTGGATGTAGGAGCTTAGGGGTTTTTTTTAGGGGAATTTGATGAAATATAATATATAATGCTTCTAATAGTCTTTAATATAGGGTTTGGACCGATTTTGGGTGAGGGAGAATGACAAAAAATCCCCGTAAAAGATCAAATAATTATCAATGACAAAAAACGCCCCTAAAAGATCAAATAATTATCGAATCTGTCCTTTGGAGGACTATTTTGATAGTCTGAAGTAGATCAACCATAACGTTTTACTATGATATTCCAATTGGATGAAACCAATTTCATTAGAAAGAGGACTCTCATATCTTTCTGTTGATATATCGTATCTCACCCAGATCATTGTGTACGAGGAGTTATGATCGTTTGAAGTTGACCCAAAAATTCTCTTTTGATAGGCTAAAGTAGATCGACCATAACTTTCAGCTCTGCTAGACAAATTGGATGAAACTAATTTCATTGGAAAGAGGACTCGCAGATATTTCCGTTGATATATAGTAGATCACCCAGATCATTATGTACAAGGAGTTATGATCATTTAAAGTTTGCGCCAAAATATGTCAGGCCTCAGTACTTTTTCCTGCACATTTTACTGTTCAATACTATTCATGGTTCGATCGGAATGTTCATAACTCATCACTCGGGTGTCTGTTTTGGATGATCCACATATCGTTGGAAAGCTTATTCCATACTCTACATAACGGTGGGTCATAATCTAAGATATTCTACATGGAAAAAATTTATAATTCATTCTAGAAGATAGAACCCAACACGTTTACGCACAAAATTTCAACAAAAAATTTTCTGGGGTATTACATCATCCTCCCCTTGGAAACATTTGTCCTCGAATGATGCTAGATATGCAAAGATTAGATAGGGAATAGAGCATACAGCTGAAATGATTCGCTAGACTAATACCACATCGTTTCTCACTCCGAATGCAACATAGAATGCATAAATTAAAGAAACTACAGCTGAACACATAATAGATGATAACTGAACTGCTGCAACTTTTATCAGAAGTGCATTATTTAAGAAAGAACGGTACCTTCGGCTTGATCGGAGTTCGCAAAAAATAGGTGCGAGTACTGGATTGCATATCCGCCTCAGCTTCCCAAGTTGCACTCTCAACAGATTGGTTTTGCCACAACACCTTGACCAAGGGAATTTCTCTGTTCCTTAGTCTTCGGATACTGAAATCAAGAATCTCAACAGAAATCTCATCAAAAGAAAGATTTTCTTGAATGTCAGCACTCATAGAGGAATCCACTACCACAGCATCACTAATATGCTTTCTAAGCATGGAGACATGGAATATTGGATAAACAGAGCACAACTCGGAAGGCAACTCGACCTCATAAGCTACCTTACCAGCACGGCTAAGAATTTTGTAAGGACCAACATAACGGGGACTAAGCTTCTCCTTCCTTTTGAATCTCTTCACCCCCCTCATGAGTGAAATTTTTAGATACACTAGGTCACCAACTTCAAACTCAAGGTCTGTCTTTCTAACATCTGCATATGACTTCTGACGACTCTGCGAAATTTTCAACCTTTCCCTAATCAACTTAACTTTTTCCATAGCCTCGAATACCAAATCAGGACCACTCACAGCCGCTTCACCCACCTCAAACCAACCTATGGGTGATCTACGCTTCCTCCCATATAAGGCTTCAAATAGAGCGATGCCAATACTAGAGTGAAAACTGTTATTGTAAGCAAACTCTATCAACGGTAAGTGATCATCCCAACTTCCCTTAAAGTCAAGTGTACAAGCTCTCAACATATCCTCTAAGGTCTGGATGGTCTACTCAGCCTGACCATCGGTCTGCGGATGAAAAGCAGAAATCAAAAGCACTTGGGTACCAAAACCCTTCTGAATAGCTTTCCAAAATTGCAAAGTGAACTGAATACCCCTATCCGAAATGATAGACAAGGGAACTCCATGCAGTCTGACTAGCTCTTGGATATACAATCTAGCGTAATCCTCAACAGTATATGAAGTATGAACAAGCAAGAAATGAGCAGACTTAGTCAACCTATCAACCACAACCAAAATGGAATCATGATGGCATCGGGAAGGAGGTAAACCAATCACGAAGTCCATATTTATCTCTTCCCACTTCCAGGTGGTAATAATAAACTCTTGCATCATACAACCAGGTCTTTAGTGTTCAACCTTAACCTGTTGGCATGTTGCGCACTTAGCTACAAATGCTGCTATATCTTTCTTCATGCCACTCCACCAATAGATTTCCCGCAAGTCTCGGTAGATCTTTGTGGTACCAGGATGAATAGAATATCGCACCCCGTACGCTTCAGCAATAATCTTCTATCTCAAATCATCAACATTTGGGACACATAATCTACCTTGCAATCTTAACACATCATATCCCACTTGGGAGAAAACCTCTACTTTTTGGTCCTTAACTGACTCCTTCAATCTGACCAAACTAGCATCTAAGTATTGCTTTTCCTTCAGTTCCAAAACCAAGGAGGATTCAGAACTACTCTGAACCACTATACTACCTTTAGCAGAGTCAAACAACCTAACCCCAAATCTAGCCAAATGATGTACATTACGAGCTAAATCTTTCTTACCTTCTACCACATGCGAAACACTACCCATGGACACTCTACTTAGGGCATCCACCACAATATTAGCCTTGCTCGGATGGTACAGCATACTTATATCATAGTCCTTTAACAATTCTAACCATGGTCTCTGCCTAAGATTCAATTTTCTCTAGGTAAACACATATTGCAGACTCTTATGATCAGTGCAAACATCAACATGGACACCATACAAATAGTGTCTCTAGATTTTCAAAGCAAACACAACAGCAGCCAACTCAAGGTCATGGGTAGGGTAGTTTTTCTCATGGGGTTTCAACTGTCTGAAGCATAAGCTATCACCTTACCCTTCCGCATCAATACGCAACCCAACCCAACTCTCAAAGAATCATAATACACCATAGAACCATCAACACCATCAGGCAAAGTCAAAACAGAGGCTGAAGTGAGTCGAGTCTTCCACTCCTGAAAACTCTTCTCACAAG